>NW_020291643.1:741252-986542 GCF_003184785.1 Aspergillus japonicus CBS 114.51 | reverse complement strand
CCCCCCAAAAATGCACATCACCACAGCATCCTCCGCCCTCCCCCTCCTCCTCCTCCCCACCCTCGCCGCCGCCGCCGGCAACGCAGTCGTCACCAACAACTGCAACAGCCCAATCTACCTCTGGTCCGTCGGCGGCTCCGTTGGCCCCCGCCAGACCATCCAACCGGGCGCCAGCTACACCGAGGCCCTCCACTACGACCCGGCCTCCGGCGGCGTCTCCCTCAAGATCACCAAGACCCCCGACGGCCTGTACGACGGCAGCCCCCAGCTGAACTACGCCTACACCCTCGACGGCGCCAAGACCTGGTACGACCTGTCCAGTGTCTTCGGGGATGCCTTCGCCGGCTCGGTGCTAAGTGTCAAGCCCAGCGATACCGCCTGCCCCAAGATCTGCTGGCCGAATGGGGTCAACCCCGGTGGTAGCCAGGTGAAGACCTGCCAGGCGGGGAGTACTGAGACTTTGACGATTTGTGCGGCTGGGTGTTAGGGACTCCCTTGGGGGATTAATAAGGATAGGGGAGGCGGAGGCGGGTGGAGTAATGCTTGGGTCTGGTTGGGCTTGGTTAATGGAAGATGTTCTTTAACGAGGTTGATATTGGGTAGCTTATGGCTGGTGCAGAGAATGATCATGATGATGATGATGGCAATGGCAACGGCGCCGCAGCTACTCCTTCCATCGTAAATCCATTCCGGGACGTTCGGTCCTCTGCTTCCACCATGAACGAGGCGGCACCGGTGTAGAACGCTCGACCCTCGACCTGGACAACCACGGATGATCGTCCACCAGCCGATGCTGACGGCGCGAGCTCCTCGACGATCTCCGCGCGGAACTCGTCTGTCTGGAAGTGGTTCGACACGAGCGAGTTGTACGCCCAGCGCTGGCCGACGGCCCGGCGGCCCTTGGCGTGGGCCAGGGCCATGCGCGCCGTCACGCACGACCCCGTCGGCGACCGGTCGATCTGGTTGTCGGCGAAGTAGCACAGGCCGGTCTCGGCGCCCGCGACGTCGCGCGGTTGCGTTCCGATGGTCGCGTCAACGACCATGACGGAGTAGAGGAAGGAGAGCCGCGGGTCCTCCGGGTGCGTGACGGCGGCGATGATCTCCGGGCAGCGTTCGAGGTACGGCTTCAGCTGCTGCATGCAGCGGGTGGTCGCGTCGAGGTCGACGGTCGACAGCCCGTCGCTGAAGCCGAGTTCCGCGGCGTCGACGATCGCGTAGAAGGCGCCGCCGTAGCTGATGTCCAGCGTGATGGCGTCCCGCTGGGCCGGCAGTTCGGGCCACCGCGCCGCGGCGGGGATGGGGATGGTCAGTTGCAGGGCCGTGGCGTAGGCGGGCGTGGACCGGAAGGAGACGGGGCGCGTGGGGTCGGACCGCGTGCCCTCCGCGTTGGTGGGGACGGTGATGCTGACGACGCCGCAGGGGGCGTGCAGCCTCAGCTGGATGGTTTGGGTCGTGGCGTGGAAGGGGAGCTGGGCGCGCCGCGGGAAGACGCTGGCGTCGTGCGTGTCGACGAGGAACCGGCCCAGCGCCAGCGTCGCGTGCCCGCACATGGTCGAGTAGCCCTCGTTGTGGATGAAGAGCACGCCCACGTCCGCCTCCCCCGCGGACACCAGCTCCGTCGCTGGGCAGATGATCGCCCCGTACATGGCGGGGTTGCCCCGCGGTTCCAGCATCAGTTGCTGGCGGATGTGGTCGTGCTGCTGGCGGGCTTGGTCCCGTTGGGCCAGCAATGTGCCAGTCAGCCGGGGGTAGCCAGCGTAAATGATGCGGGTGGGTTCGCCGGTCGTGTGCATATCAATGCAGTGGATGGTGTTGGGGAGCTGGGTGAGGACCTGCGAGACGTCCATTTTGGCGGTGGTCTTTTCTGATCTGGTTGTACCTGTTGGGATGTAAGTTATTTAAAGCTAGTAGTCTACGGAGGTCGGAGGTAAGTGGTTGAGGAATGAGCTTGGGTGACTTGGGGTGGTTTATAGATCTTATCTGGGGGGGTAATTGGGGAGGTGAGGTTCCGTTCGGAGAGTAGATCCGGGGCTGGCATCGGTTGGCGTTCCGAGTGGTGGTTCCACCTACTATAGCCAGGACGGTATATAACCCAGCCCTGAAGGTAGGTACTGTACTCCGTCCCTAGCTAGTAGTCAATGTGTTTGCCACAGCACGCCTTGTAGCATCTACGCGCCAGGAGAACTGTGGTCGTACAAGAATTAACGCCATTTCTCGAGTCAAGCTAAATACGAGACATTTTGCTGTCAGCTGCAAGGGCGTCAAGTGCCACCTGGCTGGGGAATCGGGGGTTTCGCGATGGTCTCGGCACTGTTGCAGAGTGCCCTCGTTTGGGACAGAAGCATGACGTGGAAGAACAAGAAGCACTCAATGGAAACCTTCCAGATCCACTTGTACCAAGACAGGAGTTGAAGCCAAGAGTGATTGGGCGATCATTCTCAACTCCTCGTAACTACCACTTGCAGGGCAAGGCAACAATGGCGACACGTGCCCATTGAAGCCTCACCGCTCTCATTGCTCTCACCGCCTGAGTCTTGCCCTCACCGCCGCAGCATGGATGCGTCGTACTGCCACTCCCTTCTTTCCCGGGACTGGGAAACTCTCTCTCTCTCTCTCTTGCTTGTCACTACTTCATCAACCAACTTACCTTTACATCGTCTCATTCTGGCGCATTGACTCTCTCAATTACGGGCCTGTCTTGGAAATCGGACCGGCTCGTGTTTTCTATTTCTCCCCATCTCTCCCTAAACTCCTCTTCCTTAAATATTCCTTCTCTTCCTCTACCATATTTGTTCCTCTTTCCCCTTCCCCCCACTCCCTCCCTCTCCCCATCCTCAACGATACTTCACCCGGTACAGTAGCTGCTAGCGGCCGTTGCTCCTTGGACCACCTTCCTTGCACTGCATGCCTCCAAGGTCCTCTGCACCCTGCCGCTTGTGGAACCCTGGACATCCTCGATCTTTATCAACCCCAATTTATCGTTCCTTTTCCCGATCAGGCACCTTTGCGGCGGTAGCCCCTCATTCCTACCCCTCGCCACGCTTGTTCTCGCATCGCTGGGCTCGATCTTTTGCCTCCGGTGGACAGACTCATCGTCCTCCCTCTCTCCTTCACTCTCCCACACCCGTCTCGCGTGCTCCGTTTGCCACTAGCCCGGTCAAAATGGGTTCTACCAAGATGGGCACTGTCGAACGCATTGCGGAGGATCTGTTGAAGCCGGAGCTGGATGATCGCTCCTATCGCGTCATCCGCCTCCCCAATAAGCTCGAAGCTCTACTGGTCCACGACCCGGACACTGACAAGGCCAGTGCGGCCGTGAACGTCAATGTCGGTAATTTCTCAGACGCAGACGACATGCCGGGTATGGCTCACGCCGTTGAACATCTCTTGTTCATGGGCACCAAAAAGGTACGTGGTTGATTTCCCCCCGTCAGCATGCGGCCAGTCCGACACTAACCTCGGCTGATCGCCCGCAGTACCCCTTAGAGAACGCATACAATCAATATTTGGCATCCAACTCTGGCATGTCCAACGCCTACACGGCTGCCACGGAGACCAACTACTTCTTTGAGGTAGCCGCCACGTCGCACTCTGGCGACGAGAAATCCGATGCGCCCACTTCGCCCTCGGCCACGCAAGCCAAGGGGCCCCTCCACGGGGCCCTGGATCGGTTCGCTCAGTTCTTCGTCGAACCGCTTTTCCTGGAGTCAACGCTGGACCGCGAGTTGAGGGCCGTGGACTCTGAGAACAAGAAGAACCTGCAGAGCGATATGTGGCGGTTGATGCAACTGAACAAGAGCCTGTCCAACCCCGCGCATCCCTACCACCACTTCTCGACTGGAAACCTGCAGACATTGAAGGAGGACCCGGAGAAACGCGGCCTCGAGGTTCGCAGTGAATTCATCAAGTTCTATGAGGCCCATTATTCAGCCAACCGGATGAAACTGGTTTTGCTGGGCCGGGAGTCCCTCGACGAGATGGAGGAATGGGTCTCGGATCTGTTCTCGCACGTCCAGAACAAGGATCTTCCGCAGAATCGCTGGGACGATGTTCAGCCCTGGACGGCCGAACATCTAGGAAAGCAGATCTTTGCCAAGCCGGTGATGGACATGCGGTCTCTGGACATCTATTTCCCTTTCATGGACGAGGAGCACTACTACGAGTCCCAGCCCAACCGTTACATTAGCCACCTGATCGGCCACGAGGGTCCCGGAAGTATCTTGGCTTACATCAAGGCCAAGGGTTGGGCCAATGGCTTGTCTGCTGGTCCTCTACCCATCTGCCCTGGTGCGGCCTTCTTCACCATCAACGTCCGCTTGACCCCTGAGGGCTTGAAAAACTACCGTGAGGTCGCGAGAGTCATCTTCGAGTATATCGCTATGATCAAGGAAGGTGAGCCTCAGCAGTGGATCTATGATGAGATGAAGAACTTGGCCGAGGTCGAGTTCCGCTTCAAACAAAAGACCCCCGCCAGTCGCTTTGCCAGCAACCTGAGCAGCAAGATGCAGAAGCCCCACCCTCGCGAGTGGTTGCTGAGCACCGGGCTTCTCCGGAAGTACGACCCGGCTTTGATCAAGGAAGCCTTGTCCTACCTTCGGCCCGACAACTTCCGCATGCTCATTGTGGCCCAGGATTACCCTGGTGACTGGGATCAGAAGGAGAAGTGGTACGGCACGGAGCACAAGGTGGAGGATATCCCCAAGGACTTCATGGCCGACATCCGTCAGGCGTATGAGACCACCTCCGCGAACCGTCTGCCCGACCTGCACCTGCCTCACAAGAACGAATTTGTTCCGACTCGTCTCTCCGTTGAGAAGAAAGAAGTCTCGGAACCAGCTAAGACACCGAAGCTCATCCGGCATGACGACCACGTCCGTCTGTGGTACAAGAAGGATGATCGATTCTGGGTTCCTAAGGGCACCTTCAACATCTCACTTCGAAACCCTCTGGTGTGGGCTACTCCGGCCAACGTGGTCAAAGCCAGGTTCTACTGCGAATTGGTCCGCGATGCCCTCAACGAATATGCCTATGATGCTGAGCTGGCAGGCCTCGATTATTCCCTGGGTATTAGTATCTTTGGCCTGGACATCTCGGTGGGTGGATACAACGACAAAATGTCCGTGCTTTTGGAGAAGGTTCTTACGAGCATGCGTGATCTCGTTGTGAAGCCGGAACGCTTCAGCATCATCAAGGAGCGCCTGACCAGAGCCTATAAGAACGCCGAGTATCAACAGCCCTACTACCAAGTTAGCGACTACACTCGATACCTGACCGCAGAACGGTCCTGGCTCAATGAGCAGTATGCATCTGAGCTTCAACATATTGAAGTGGAAGACGTGGCTTGCTTCTTCCCTCAGATTCTCCGTCAGAACCACATCGAGGTGTTGGCGCACGGAAACCTGTACAAGGAGGATGCACTTCGTATGACTGACCTGGTGGAATCTACTTTGAAGAGTCGTACTTTGCCCGAGTCGCAGTGGTACGTGCGGCGCAATGTCATCATTCCCCCTGGCTCCAACTATGTCTATGAGCGGACGCTCAAAGACCCAGCCAACGTTAACAACGGCATCGAATATTTGCTGTACATTGGAGACATCAATGACGCGGTCTTGCGGGCCAAGCTGCTGCTGTTTGCCCAGATGACTGATGAGCCTGCATTCGATCAACTCCGGAGCAAGGAGCAACTGGGATATGTTGTCTGGAGCGGTGCCCGTTATTCTTCCACTACTATCGGATATCGCGTCATTATCCAGAGTGAGCGCGTTGCCGGGTACCTTGAACACCGTATCGAGAACTTCTTGAGCATGTTCCAGAAGACATTGGAGGAGATGACGGATAGTGACTTTGAAAGGCACAAGCGCAGTCTTATCAACAGAAGACTGGAAAAGCTCAAGAACCTGGGCTCAGAGACTAGTCGCTTCTGGTCTCACATTGGATCGGAGTATTTCGACTTCGTGCAGAATGAGGCGGATGCTGCCAATGTGCGGTCTCTGACCAAGTCAGACCTCATCCAGTTTTATAATCAGTTTATCAACCCTCAGTCATCCACGCGTGGCAAGCTGTCCATCCATCTCAAGGCACAAGCTACCGCTCTCGCCAGCACGCCCCAGCAGCAGAAGACCCAGCTTGTGACGCGTATGCGCACGCTCTTGGAGAAAGCGCAGTTGGCAGTCGATGCGGATCGGTTGGAGGCTGCATTCGCTGATGTCGACGTGTCCAGCGGCGATGAGCGGCTGATCGTGGACACCATCAAGACTGTCTTGGATGGACTGGGTCTTGCAGAGCAACAAGCTAAGCAGGCCCTGGATTCCCTGGTAAACAGCGTTGGAGTAGAGCTGAAGCACATCGGCATTCAGCCCAAGAGATTCGAGGGGCAGTCTGGTCAGACGGTCAATGGATTCGGCCAGGAGGCTGTCACCTACATCACCAACGTCCCTGAGTACAAGGCCCGTCTGAATGTCAGCGCCGGTCCGAACCCTGTCACCGATATTAGCGAGTTCGAGGACTTTGATGCCAAGCTATAGTCGCATCGCCTGTTGAATTTAAGATCCACCTACTTGCTACAACCTTCACTTCACTTATAATGATGATGATAGAAACTTTCTGCTGCCTTGTTGATATTGAGGCGTGGCTTTGGAATGAGTACCGGACATCTTTTGGGACGCAGGATGAGGGGATCGATAGATTTGAAATTCATGGGATGTAGATTAGAAATATGATACATAATTGAAATCTTTCGACTGAGCCATGAACACAGACTTGAGATGTTTCAATAACAACCAGTGGAGGTAATTTAGATGTTGTCTGTTGTTGACTCCCAGTCGGTTTGTTTGCAACTTGGAAGTTAGGGCGACCGGGGCGGTCGAATGTTTTCGCGGAGGGCAGCTCCGATGCCAATCGGTTGATCGATCGAGCTGCGGCGGAGAGAGCATCAACTCCGCCGGGCTGTGATCCACCTCGCGACCAGCACCAACAACAACCGACCTCCTACCATCCTTGTACCCGCCGCGACCCTTTTCTCGTCACTCACTTACATCGTCTTGACTCACTCGATCACAAGCCGAAGATCTTTTAAAAGCCGCATCTACCTACCATGTCGACCGCAACAGCGACGGCGATTCAGAGCTCTCGCCCGTACGTTCCAGACCCCCCGGGCGAGCTGAGCTTCAGCTCAAGGCATGGACCAACCAATACTGACTACGTTGCTCTCTACCTAGTCCCATCGCTTCCAAAGACTTCTCCGCTCAGCAACCACAAACCATTCGTCTATATCCTCTCTCGAATTACACGTTCGGGACCAAGGAGACGCAACCCGAGGAAGATCCCTCCGTCCTGGCCCGCCTGAAACGCCTCGAAGAACACTACGAGAAATATGGCATGAGACGTACCTGCGAGGGTGTTCTTGTGTGTCATGAGCATAACCACCCGCATGTGCTCATGCTGCAGATCGCGAACGCCTTCTTCAAGCTGTACGTATCCTGTCCGATCGTGGAGTCAAGACACGCCTCGGTCACGACTGCGACACGACATTGTCATCAACGGTTCCCCGGAACCGACTTCATGTATCTATACGAGAGCAAACTGACTTATGTGAACCGTGTTAGACCCGGAGACTACCTTCCCTTCGAAGACGACGAGGTCGAAGGGTTCAAGAAGCGGCTCAACGAGCGGCTTGCGCCCGTCGGATCGCAGTTCTCCGGCGAGGGCGTCAACGAGGACTGGGAGATCGGCGATACCCTGGCGCAGTGGTGGCGGCCCAACTTCGAGACGTTCATGTACCCATTCCTGCCCGGCCATGTGACTCGACCCAAGGAGTGCAAGAAGCTGTATTTCATCCAGCTGCCCAAGAAGAGTGAGTCCTGATCCCTGCAAGCCTGATGGCATCTCCAGCGAGAGAACCGTGACTGAAAACCAGGCGGCAATGCAGAGGTCCTCTCCGTCCCGAAGAACATGAAGCTTCTCGCCGTGCCGTTGTTCGAGTTGTACGACAACACTGCGCGGTACGGGCCGCAACTGTCGGCCATCCCGCACCTGCTGTCCCGGTACAACTTCGAGTTTGTGGACGAGAACGACAACGTGGTGGCCGCGACGCCAGGCACACCGCTGCCGGAGGGCCACGCGCTCCGGACTAAGGTCCTGGCGGGCGACAGTGGTGATGGGCAGGATGAGGGGATGACGGATTACACTCCTGAGGGTGGGGAGAATGGCACGGTCGCTGCGTGAGAGAGTCATTGTGATTTCTTTCCGAGGCTCGACAACCAAGGTGTGTCCTTTTGGCCCTCTCCATCCCGCCTCTTGTCCTTTCAGGGATCTATGAGGATAGTGGGTAAGTGTGCTGTCCGTGGAGAGAGACATTCTTCCCCAGTCTGGAAACAACTCCGATGCGTAGCAAGGGTTGGCAGTGCTGCATGGGCTGAGACCGACAATCCTGCGAAGACTTCCCTCCTGCCCTTCCCCCCACAGCTTAGCCTCGCGGGCTCATTCCTTGCTTGACCGGGTTTCTCTTCTTGCTTTCTCTATGCTCTTCCGGTTGCAAAAATAAAGATACGACGATGTTCCCCCCCATCTGGATGGCGTTTTCAAAGGAGCGAATATATTGCGATTGTGATTGTGATTTCTAATATGAGTTTTTTTTTTTTTTCTCTTTTTCCGAATCTACTTTCTCCTGTTGACGGGATTTGCAATATCTACACATACTTCTGTTCAGTGCTCCGGTTTGTCGTACGACACAAGCCCTTCTCTGGGGGGTTTTGACTTTCGGGAGATTCTCCGGAAATCCTCTCCTTGTCTTTGACAGCTTCGCTACCTCGGTTCATGTCCTCGTGTGTGCGTGTGCCTGGACAATCCGTTGTCCGCTGCATCCCATGAAAACCAGAGGAATGATAACCCCTGTCCCTAGCCTGAACTTATTCCAGCCAAGGTGGGGGTGAAAGCAGAGACAAAAGCCCAGCTGACCAGCACGCCCAAGCATAGACGACTAAGTTATATCCAGCTCAACTATGAAGTCAGCTATCAGGTAAAAAAGTCTAAAAGAATCCCTCCCATGAAACTCCGAAGATACTCCAGCCAACCCGGCCGGCACTTGGAATTACATCCAGTATACGAGTACGTAGTGTTTGCAACTCCACTCGGAAATCATTCCCACCCCGATTTGCGCTCAGGTGCGCGCCGAGGGCAGTACGGGGGTTACATCGTACCAAATCCCGACCGCGTCTATCCGGATCGATGTGGGGTGCCTACATACAGTACCGTTCCGTATGAGGTGTCCGGTGCAGTCGCAGTGGATGTATGGAGGTAGCAGCATTTACCCTCGTCCGGTGTCTTTAATCCTTTCTGTGGGGGGTGGATCACGCACTCAAGCCGGCAGGTATACCGTTGTCTGTGTTCTGCCTAGCGCCAGAAGCTGGACGGTCGTGCCAGTGCCAGTGCGCACTGCGGTGTGTTGTTAGTTCTAGTTCTCTGCCTGCACGGGATTGCTTTAGGCTGGCGTTTCCCCGCAAGTTGTTTTAGGGTTCTAAACCAACGGGCAAGGCCGTTGAATTTAACAGGTTTGTGGGTTGGAGTCGCCTGGTGTCCGGCACATGATTTTAGGTCCTGTGGTTTCTGGTACTAGTTTAGCCCCTCTTCAACGAGATGCCGAGGGATGAGGAGGGGCTGCAGCGCATGCTGGGGCGGTACTTTAGGTTCATGTGGAAAAGAAATATGGGGTAGAGTTGGAAATGAGGGGGGGGGGTGCAAGATTGTGATGTCATTTTGTTTGGGATTAGATTAGATTGGAATTGAGGAACTGTACTGTATACTTTGTATCCTCTTGAAGTATAACATGTTAACTGTAGAGTTGAACAGGATGGGATGAGAGGTTAGTTGTTGTAGGAGGAAAGAAGGTTGATTGTTTATCCCAAGGTATAAACTACACTAAACGAACTTAACTGGCTACCGGCCCGGGATTAGCTAGGACAAAGGAACAAGAGGTCTCAGTCCAAGCCTATGGTGTCTGGTGGAAGGAAGGAAAGGATGTTCGCTCTTCGTCTAAGACACATACTGTAGGCAGACACACCGCAGTGTCTTTGGTGCCTTTTTTTTTTTTTTTGGTTTGTTCGGTGCATTCATCCCATCGGAAGGATCAGATTCCCTGAGGCTCGGCTCCCGGACCTGACCTTGACCTTGACCTGAACTACTCACTACTCACGAGGGCTGAGACTGGGTTGACGGAGTGCAAGGATAGACATTCAAGCATGTGAAACTGCCGATAGGTCTGCGACGGGAGTCAATGCCAGTGACCGTGATTTAGGGTACTGTACTATACATGCAGCGCAGCGGACGATGAGTGGTTGCTTCGCAATCGGCCTGAGCGTGATCATTTCTCTTGCTGGGGGACGAATGAGGGCGGCTGTGTTCCTGGCTTGCTTGTTTGCTTGCGAGTGAGTGCCAGCCCGCGCGCTTACGCTCCAACTGGCTTGTAGTGCTATGTCTACCCTGCCCATATACTGGGGGCTGATGTACACGCCCGATACTTCCGTCGGTTGATGCTCTCTTCTCGGCCAGGTGTGCGTTCCGTTCTCCTCGCTCTATGGATCCCATCCGGATCCAGTTACCATCCGCGTGCCCCCGAGTCTCTCTGCACGCCCACTTGTTCACTCTATTATACTTTGGCACGTAGAGCTTTAGTCCATCGCAGTTTTTCTCTGGGAGGAAGAATCATTGGATGCTCGACGTTGCCCGGAGAAAGTGGACTGATGGTCTCTACGTTTACCGCTGTGGATATCCTTCGTTGTGGGGGTGGTGGAGCCCGGCATTCCAGAACATAACGGAGTCCGCGCAGGAATCCTCCTTTCTTTCCCTTTGACTCCGGGGTGTCCGGGGCCAAGTGCTCGTTTCTTCCGGAGGCATGCGTCTCTCTCTCTCTTGAGCTAGGATAGGGAGGTGGAACCAACCACTGGGTAGGGATGGAGGGTGTTCGTGATGTGCTTGGGTTTCCCGTTGTTTTTTTTGTCTCTCTACCCCGCTCAGCCTGTCTCTTTTCTTCGGAATGCTGGGGTCTTGATTGGCGTTGTGATCGAAGAGCTGATGGGGGCTTTTTCTTTTTCGGTTTTTTTTCTTTTTCGCGCTTCTTGGCTTCGGCGTGAAGAAAGGGGAAGGGGCCGAATTGGCACGGATTGCTAACTGTATATAAAGAGCCATGGGGCGAGAGGAATAAGAGGGCTTCTTTTCATTCTGTGCTTTGGATGTGCCAGTGTTGGTGAAGCGTCTGCGTTTGCTGTTATTACAAGGTCATTGACGCTGCTCCTTGCCTGTTCGTTTTGGTTATCGACTTGATCTGGGTTGGCACTGTATACATACTCCCAAACTGCAAGCATGGTATATATCACTCGTTTGGGTGGGGTGGTGGCCGCTCTTGCGGCCTTGGTTGTGGCTGCTCCGGTTGATATTCGAGGTGAGTGTCTGCCTGGGAATCAATTCGAAAGTGTGTTGGTGGAAGGAAAAGAAGTGTTAAAGAAGTCGAATTGCAGATGTCTCGACCACTGTCTACACGCAGCTGGATCTGTTCGCGCAATACTCCGCCGCGGCGTACTGCTCGACCAACCTCGATTCCCCGAATACGAGCGTGACCTGCACGAACGGACTTTGTCCGTTACTCGCAGCTGCCACGACCAAGAGTCTGGCCGAGTTCGAGGCGTATGTTTTTGCCTGCATGGATGCGGTGCGCGGAGGTGCGAAATAGAATTGGGCTAACTGATTCGCGCACGTGTAGTTCCGATTCCTACGGCGATACAGCGGGATTCCTCGTGGTTGACTCCACCAACAAGAAGCTGGTGGTGTCGTTCCGCGGAAGCAGCTCGATTGAGAACTGGATCGCCAATTTGGACTTCATCTTCACGGATGCCAGCGCGGTCTGCAGTGGCTGCCAGGTCCACCAGGGCTTCTGGAAGGCCTGGAGCTCTGTCGCGGACACCTTGACGACGGAGATCGCGTCTGCGGTAACCGCTTACCCCGGCTATAGCCTGGTGTTCACGGGGCATAGTCTGGGAGGAGCGTTGGCGACCATCGGCGCGACGGTGCTGCGGAATGCGGGGTACTCCGTTCAACTGGTGAGTCTCTCTTCATGCAGCAGGAGCTGGTGGCAACATTCCGTTGCTGACAAAAAGACAGTATTCCTATGGAGCGCCCCGAGTGGGCAACACGGCGCTGGCCAACTATATCACGAGCAAAGGCTCTGGCTCGAATTTCCGAGTGACTCACCTCAACGATGTCGTGCCTAGACTTCCGCCGAGACTGCTTGGTTATAGTCACCCAAGCCCGGAATACTGGATCACTAGCGGAACTGGTGCTGCAGTGACCTCATCGGATATCGACATCATCCAGGGCGTCGACTCCTCTGCTGGAAACGCGGGGGAGAATATCACCAGCGTGCTGGCGCACCTGTGGTACTTCATCAGTATTGGCACTTGTTAATCGTTGTACATATGTGAGGTATGAGACAATGTGGGTGTATAGGACAATGAGTATATAGGGAAGTTGTGTATATGATGCATGAAGTGTGCAGTATGAAGCTGCTCAAAAACTGGCCTTTGAGTAATAATTCCTTGGTTCTTGATGTTGTTGGATGTGTGGTTAATGATGTAGGTAGAAGATTGACTGAGATGGTGGGAGCGAAGATGACTATGAATCACGTGGCCATACTACTTGAAGCGGCTAAGGCATGTTATGCCCGCTTGTCTGGGATGCTATCATGGATAGTAACTTACACCACGGTACCTAAAGAGGTGAAGACGCTACACTCCAGGCTGGCATACTCCGGCCGGTGTATGGAAGTAGGGCTGAGCCGAGCCGGGGAGCCGGGGAGCGACTGCCAAACCAGGCGCGGACCCCGGGCAATTATTCGACCGATTACTGCCAAGCAGCATTGCTGATGGAGTTAACCCACGGCCAGGGAACACAATGTCTCCAATAGTGAAACCACCATGTGGCTTGACACCACCTCCTCTCTTCCAGGCAACATAAGCTGCCAGCTGTCGCCAACTCTTCTTCCTTGACCCAACTACCCTACAACGCACTCTCTCACGCTGAATGTGTCATCTACAACCGCAGACTCTTCTCATTCACCGCTGCGCATCTCCGTAAACCATTAAGCCCCGGAGCTCCACTGACCGAGTCGTTGCCCGCTCCGCAACACACCGACCGGACAGCTCAGCGATCGGCCTTCGCGCAGCCATGCTTCCTGCGCATTGAAACGTGATCTACTCGGATACTCAATTGACTCTTGCGACTATAGTGACTACCAGCATATGCTCTCGTACCCCGTTCGCTGCGTGTCACCTCTACGCTGCCGCCGGTCGCAACCATGTTGTTCTTCGGCAGCGGAGTCTCCAGCCCGCGCCGCCGCAGCCAGGAAAAGGCCATCTTGTGCACCATCCTGATCGTTTACGCGCTATACTTCCTTTTCTTCTCCAAAAGCTCCGAACATGCACATATCGATACCTCGGCCCACGATGCGGTGTCGAAAGGCGGACCCTACCGCGATATGCGCTCCGGGCAAGCTGCACCGTCGGCATCGGCCGCGCGACTCTCAAAAACCCTTGACAGGGAGATGGTGGTGGCTAGCATGAAGACTGATGATGTCTCATGGCTGTACCAGTATTTCCCCGAGTGGCACAAGAGCGTCTATGTGGTGGACGACAAAAAGGCGCAGTTGACGGTCAAGCTGAACAAGGGCCGGGAGTCCATGGTCTATCTAACGTGGGTCTTGTGAATCGCGATCGGAGTGGTGTGAAGCTGGTGCTAATGGAGTGTCTCTAGATACATCATTGACAACTACGACAACCTTCCCGATTCGATCCTCTTCATTCACCCTCAGAGATATCAATGGCATAATGACGATCCTTATTACGACGGGGTGCCGGTCCTCCGCAATTTCCAGCTTCCCTACCTGCAGAAACAAGGCTACGTTAACTTACGCTGTGCCTGGATTCTCGGCTGCCCGGCGGAGATTCACCCGTACACCGATTCCCACCGAGATGACGTCCATGTCGGAGAGTACTTCAAGAACGGATTCAAGGAGCTCTTCCCCGGGGAGGAGGTTCCGGAAGAAGTGGGGGTCTCGTGCTGTGCGCAGTTTGCAGTCACAAGCTGGAAGATTAGACAACGGCCTAAGAAGGACTATGAACGATTCAGGAAGTGGTTGACGGAGACCAAGCTCCCAGATGATCTCAGCGGACGTATCATGGAGTACTCATGGCACAGTAGGTTGACCTTCTGCCATTTGTGGCTGTATGCACGAGGCTAACATGCAGGCAGTGATCTTTGGTAAAGGACCCGTCCACTGCCCGACGGCTGAAGAATGCTACTGCAGGGTATTCGGGCTGTGTAATTTGGATTGCCCGACCGAGGGAGACTGCGCTGGCCGCTATGTTCTCCCGCCGTACTCTTCTCTACCTGAAGGATGGCCGTATATCGGATGGAAGGGCCAGAAACAAGACCCCAGCAAGGGGTTACCTGAGACATAGGCGCACTAAGCATAGTGTGATTGTTAGGAAAATCATGCCAAGCAATATGCCTCAATCCGTGGTCAGCCTGAGTGTACACATGTCTGTGTCGACTACATTGAGCAACAGACCGGCCTGTCTGATTGAGACGGGCCATCAAGCCCCGGTTGGAAGAGCGATGGCACGGTGATTTCTGCCGTCCGTTGCATCAATGGCCTTTGCTCCATCTATGGATGGAGGAGGATAATACCCCCAATGATGCCATCTTTGTACATACATCACACCATAATCGGGATCCGACTCTTTCTCAGCTCGCGCTGAAAGTGCCAGTATTTGGGCTGAGCGATGACCCGCGTTGGCTGATGCGGTGTGGTTGGTGGTGGTGATGTGATGATGTCAAATGTTCTCATATGAATGAAAAGTACCCACTCTTCATAATACTCTCAGCCTTGTCAAGATTTTATTTCCAGATCTCAAGGTTCTGATGTGTAACCTTTGCAGCATGAAACCCTGTTTTGTACAGTACCGAGTAGAACCTCCCCCACCAATGTGCAGCAGCCGAGGCAGCGCGGCGGAACCGGGAGCTTTCCCCGCGCGAGCGAGTCCCCGGAACAACAAATCCTCACCTTCAAGGTTCAAACAACAACCACCTACCTAGTACCTACCTCCAACCTCCAACCTCAATCCATTCCCACCCAAACAGCAAGCACCACACCGTAACACCACAACGCACGAAAGCCCTACAGAACCAAAACCAAAAAGATGTTAATAATCGGCCTGACCGGCTCCATCGCCACCGGCAAATCGACCGTCTCCTCCCTCCTCTCCTCCCCGCCGTACTCCCTCCCGATCATCGACACGGACCTGCTGGCCCGGAAAGTCGTCGAACCGGGCACGGAAGGCTACAAGGCGATCGTCAACTACTTCGGCCCGACGACCCCGGACCTCCTTCTCCCGGCGTCGCCGCCAGACTCTGCCGCCTCCTCCTCATCCCCCAATGACACGACCACGCCCACCACGACCACCACGCCCACCGACCCGCAAAGCGACCGCACCCCCCGCCCCCTCAACCGCCTCGCCCTCGGCCGCCGCGTCTTCGGCACCACGGAGGACCGCAAACGCGACCGCATGATCCTCAACAAGATCGTGCACCCGCTGGTGCGCCGCGAGGTCTACAAGGCGCTCGCGGCCCACTACGTGCGGGGCCACTGGGCCGTCGTCCTCGACGTGCCGCTGCTGTTCGAGAGCGGGATGGATCTGATCTGCGGCACCGTGGTGGTGGTCGGCGTGCGCGATCCCGCCGTGCAGATGCAGCGGCTCCGCGCCCGCGACCCGCACCTCTCCGCGGAGGAGGCCGCGAATCGCGTCCGCAGTCAGGGCGATGTCGCCTCCAAGGCGGCGCGCGCCGAGTGGAGGGGCCAGCGCAGGGGGCTCGTGGTGTGGAATGATGGCGACAAACAGGAGCTGGAGGGCGAGGTGCGGCGCGCGTTGGCCGTCGTGCAGGCGTCCAGTCCGCGGTGGTGGGCTTGGGTGCTCTTGGTGCTGCCGCCGGTGGGCGTTCTGGCGGCGGTGTGGAATCTCGGGGTGAATTTTTGGGGCCGGAGGGGGTGGGAGACGCTCGAGAGGGAGAGGGAGAGGGAGAGGGTTAGGGCGAAGATTTGAGGGGGTTGATGGTTTTTGACTTGGGAGCAGGCTTGGTTGCGTTGGTCTTTTTCTGGTGTGATCGCTTTTCGCGGCGTTGGGCGTTGCTATATGTATGGTGCTAGACTTTCTGTTGGTGCTTTGGTGGATGCGCTGTTGGGCATGGGTTCGTGGTCTAGTAGCGAATTGGTTATACTTGACTGTTTGGGAATTGCAAGATACTACCCGACTACGGTGTAGTTCAGTTGCTGCATTTAAGGTGAACTGGCTTAAACGCTGGTTCTGTCTCTCTGCCATGTGATTTCCACATTGGGCAGGCTGGGACTACGCCGCGGGCCGTCCTCATAACCCGATCACTACTTGAACTCTAAGGCATCAATGCTGCAGGGAATATTGAACATTGGCTTTTGTCTTCAGGTATGTATATATTGAAAGAAGTCTATTAAAGCAGAGTTCCCGTGTCGTCTGGTTCGACAGACTGACTGCGTCCAGAACAGAACGCCGTGTTTCACTTCCCTGCTCGCTGCGAACCATATGGGACTCTGCGGCTTGACCCCGGATTACGAGAGCTGGGTGGAGTCCAGGAACGGCCGCCTGCGAAGTCTGCGACGTCAACAAGATCCCACGGCTACCAGGATCCTTCTGCCGCCAGGGTATGTAATCCACAGAGTTCGCGAAGCGGAAGACTCGTCCAGTCACTCATCTCTGCAAGAACAAGGTTGGAACTTATCCATTGACGAGGAAGAGCCGTCGTCTGACTTGCTAAACATACCAGGTGCATCAGACCCTGCCAGAGCGAAGACCAACCCCCATATCGAAATCCAGAAAAGTCCTCGCCCAGACGAACGCCACGAAGAGGCTGTGCCAAAAACCCAACCAGAGTGCCGCCTTCAAGCACCACGGATCCTGACTCTTGAAAGACTGCCTAATGGACTATATAAAGCGCGGAGACCCCACCACTCCAACGAATCGAGCATTATAGATCTCCGAGCTTCTCGGAACCTGAAAAATCCCACAGCGCTGCCTTCCTATCGGGACAAATCCACTTGGACGGGACCCAATCGAAGAGATGTTATCGTGATCAGCTCATCACACAGCAGACAGCCTAGCAGCAAGACGAGCAGCAGGAGAAGCGGACAGGCTGGGCGCGGTACACCTGTAGAGTCTCCACGCAGAGTGCGGTTCTATAGAACTGCAGACGACGACAATGTCCAAGATAATGAGACCGTGAACGGCAAGGTTTCGAGCTGGTTGCTGCAGGATGACGAATTCTGGTGACGGCGTACTTGTTGACACAGTCGTTCTCCCCTACCGTGACCAAACCGTCCATAAGATTGCCATGAATTGTGAGTATCCACGGAAGTATTGCCAGGTCCACATAATATCGATAAAAGTCCATGTCATGTATGATTTATGATCCACTGTGTCGCGATGCATGTTTTTAATTTATTTGTGCTTGCGTTTCTTCTGTTTCTTGTCGCCGCCGCCGCCGCCTCCATGGCGTCCTCCGGAGATACTCGTCAGTGCCGACAGTTTGACGGGCTGAGGCTTGTTCTTTTCCTTCTTCTGAGCTTTCTTCTTTGCTTTCTTAATCATGGCGTCCATATCATTAGGGTCAGCTTCGCTGTCGTCATCCTCATCAGATTCGTCTTCATCTCCTCCGGCCTGCTATGCGTGTTAGTATGCATCGACTGTCGTCATGTCAAATGGACCATTAGCACTGACCGCGCTCTTCTTCTTTCGCTTGTAGTTGCCATAGGCCTGTCGACCACCGTAAACCATCTCATCATCATCCGCATCCAAGGAGCTGTCAGCCACAACGAACGGCCGGGGTGCAGGTGCGTCGAAGCCGTAATCGAGCACCCATTCCGTATCACCCGACTCCGCGGCTTGTCGAGCGAGCGCTTCCTTCCGCTTTTCCTCCTCGGCAGCCAGGGCGGCTGCGACAGCGTCCATATCCGATTGAGGGGTCGACGGGCTTTGTACCGATCCCGTCGAAAGTCTTTGGCGCTTCGAGATTGGCGTGGTGGAAGTCTCACCAGAAGACTGCGGCGTGGACTTTTCAGCCGCGGCGCGTTGCATGAACTGTGCAAATTAGCATCGCGCGCAAGTAAAATAGATAAAAGGTCGCATACCTTCATCGTCAGCAGACGAGAAGACATGGTCTTCTCTGGCTTTGCGCCAGGTGTCGAGGGGGTAGACATGACGGCGATGAGGTCGATCAGAGCGTGAAGTGATGTTGAAGATGAAAGAAAAATATCCACAATTCCAAAGCCGCACCCGCCTAAAGAAAGGTGTAACTCGAGGACCAGCAGAAACGCCTCGATTGCAAAGCAAGAAAATCGGGCGCGGCAGAATCCCACCGCATCCGCGGCAGGAGAAGCGCCGATTGGTTGATTCCGCTGCTGCCAGCTCCCGCCCGCAGACTCTCACCATTGAGTGGTGGTGGTGGAAACCTCACTATTGCAATCCTCCTCCCCTTCAATCGACCCGGACTTGTCCATTGTCGTCCTCCGCCCTCACCCCCGCCCTACTTCTTCTCAACCTCTCTGGGACCTCAGTCTCGCCCAGCATGATGAACTGCGTCCGCAGCCGTGTCGCGGCTTTCTCTACCGCCTGGACCCCTCGGGTCGTCGCCCGGGCCAGCTACTCGACCACTGTCCCTCGTCTCAGCGAGAACACCCTGCACGCCAACGACCCGACCCCCTCCAAGCCCGTCCCGAACGTGTCGGCCACCAATGCCACCCCCGTCGACTCGATGGGCGCATGGGACAAGCCCCTGCAGGAGACCCCCGAAATTGCGGAGCGCACCCGCAAGCTCCAGGCTCCCAACCGGGCCACCACCTGGGCTGCCAGCCAGCAACCCCGAGAGAAGGCCATGGTCGGCCCTCGTTTCGAGCAGACGATAATGGAGATGCAGGTCCGTGATATTCCGAGCCATTGGATTCAGGAGAGGAAGCTGGGATGAGTCAACAGGCGCTGGGAGAGGAATATCATATCAACCGGAGACTGACGTATTCTGTGCTAGCCCCAACCCTACGCCGCCATTGAGCTCATCCACAAGCAGCCGGTGCGCTGGACGAAGAAGCGGGTTGTTGAGTGTGACGGCGGCGGCGGTCCCCTCGGCCACCCCCGGATCTTCATCAACACTGACAAGCCTGAGATTGCTACCTGCAACTACTGCGGTCTTCCCTTCGTATGTGACCTTACCATGCTGCTGTGCATTGCAGAGTGCTAATCCGATGACACTCAGGCCCACGAGCAGCACCGCGCATACCTTAAGTCCCTCCCCGCCACCAGCTACCCCCTCGAGCCCACTGGTGATGCCGCCGAGGTGAACGAGAACCAGCGTGTGACCGATAGTGCCTTCGAGCAGCGGTAAAGAATTGCTTGCTTTTTCCTCCTTTGGCGTTGATGACTTCTTTTTTTTTCTTGCTTGTTGTTCCCCCCGTTTGGCCCCCAGGCTGTTGTACAGATGTACCGGACAATGAAGTTGTTAGAACGAACCATTCCATTAAAAGTCGATGTAACCTCTTTGGCTACTTCAAACAACACTACACGGGACCCGAAACATAGTTGTTCGTACGTCTGAATTGTGGGCTGGATCCTATATACCACCCATCTCAAAGAAGTACCACCCCCTAGAGCCCTCGAACTCACGCCTTCTCACCCTGAATGGTGGCCACCACCTTCCGCGAGTGCCGACTCGTGCGGAATTCCAAATACCAGATCCCCTGCCACGTCCCCGTCGCCAACCGACCGTTCGTGATCGGGATCGTAACCGAAGCCCCGACCAGTGCCGACTTGATATGCGCCTGTGCCAAACCCCAAGTTAGCCTCTTTCCACTCTTCTTGCAACAATATCCCCATTAGCCCAGTCCCAGTGCCAGCATCCAGCACCCATCTCATATCATGCCGCACTAGCACCCACACACAATCTCCCAAAACTAGGGCGTGGGGCAAAACCAACCGGCATATCATCCTCCCCCTCCGCGGAATGGCGGTACAGGGTCCCCTTCTTGTCGTAGGGGGCGATGCGGTCCAGCGCGTCGCTCATGTCGGCGCGCACGTCCTCGTCCCAGTTCTCGTTCAGCGAGAGCGCGCAGCTGGTGTGCTGCACGAACAGGTGCAGCAGCCCGACCTTGTAGTCCCGGATCTCGGGCAGCTCCGCGACCACCTGGTCCGTGATCAGGTAGCTGCCCCGCGAGCGGGAGGGGAGGGTGAAGGACTTTTGGAACCAGGACATCCTTTTGGGGCTGTATGTGTCTCCTTAAGGTTGGGAGGGGGTTAGTTCTGATTCTTTTCGGGGGCGGGGTTCTTGGGGAAATTGTGTTAGGTGGTGGGTGAGTGTGAGTGAATTGAGAGGGGGTCAATTGCTTGATCTTGAGAGAGGGAGAGTCACGTACTAATGCGATAGATGGAGATGTATTGGAGGAGGTGGAATTGGTGGTGTTGACTTTGTTGGAGCTGAAGGCTGAAGCTAGACAGAGGAACGGATTTCAAGTGGGGGAGAAAGAGAGAAAGGTCCGTCGACGTCATTTGCGAGATTCCGCGCATGCACTTATTTATCGCGGCAATTCTACAGGCTCTCCGCGTCGACACGATACACAAAACATTGTCTTCAGGACATGGCAAAGAAATTCTATTGTCCTTTACAAATCTATACCCCCCAAAAGAATAGCGCCCCATCCCTCATGAAGCCGAGCACACGCTTGCCTGCACAGACGGGGGATTGCTGGTCGCCGAACCCCAATCCGTGCTGCCCAAAGCTTTCCCTGCCTCGGTGGAATTATCCGATCGAATCTTTTTTTGGCTGTCTGTTAGCAGAGCCGACGAGAGGAAAGGAGAACTCACATAGTACTGCTGCTCGACATAATACCACCAATCAGCACTCCGAAACGCATTGTCCGTGGACTGGCTGATCGGGTCGACCCAGATCGTATCCCGGGTGTCGAAATGCGCGTGCTTCGACCACGAGACATACACCTTCGGATGGTCATTCCCACGCACCCCTTCCGGTGCACGCGCGTCGCCCGCCGCGATCTCCTCGCTCGTCAGCGTGCTGTGGATCTGACTCCAGGCCAGATTATGGTAGCCACTGTGAGCGGAGAGCAGTGCGCGAGACGGCGCCCACAGCTCGTTCGCGTCGCGCGAGTGCACGATGATGACTCTTTCCCAGTCACTACACCTCCATGATTAGACTCTTTGATGTGCAGAAAGACAAACTCCCGCAAAATGCTGCCCGGTAACACTCACTAGTCATGACCGGTGTCAATGAGGTCGAGCACCTTGGCTCCGTCCTTCTCATAGAAGAGATTGTAGACCACGCGCACTTCGGTCTCATTGCACCGCTGCACGGTGTAGTAGATCGGGAACGCTGGGCCGGGGTTCCCGGCGTCGACGCCCGGGTTGCGGCATCCGCAGCCCACGTCGGGGTATTCGCATTGCGGCGCCGGTGCGGTTGGGTGCGCCGCGTCGTCGTATACGTCGGGCGAGTCCGGCGAGCCCCCGAAGGCCCAGGTCGGGTAGCATGGCACCGCGTGCAGGGCTTGACCGAAGAACCAGAGCGGCGCGTAGCGGTCCGCCAGCTCGACGCCGTCGTGGTTCAGCAGGTTACGCATGTCAGCGTCCGTGATTTGCGTGACGGCGAGCGCTTGGGCGGCCAACGCCGCGAGCACGGTGCTTCGGCAGGCTGGCCACATTGTGGAAAGGGTCTATACATGGATCTGGGGACCCTGATTGTTGACATCGTTGCGTGGTTGTGCGGAGAGCAGTCTTATAGATGTATCTCGAATCATCAGATCAGCCTCGTCGGCTGACAACCCCGCGCTATACCGACTAATTGAACTTCTGAAGTTGATATCTTCCGATGGGCTTCTCACATCAGGGGCTCTGGACTTTCGTTGACTGATTGACCAGCATGACCCATGCCTAAGGTAACATCGGGCCGGGGTTATTGGAACATGAGCCTGCAGTGCCATCACATTTCCATCGCGCCTGATAGGGCAGCCGCCTCCGCCGAGCCTGACACCGGCTTCCGAACACCAGCAGGCTTCTCCTACAAGGAATGTATTGGTTTGTTCACATGTCGATCACGTTTGCTGTCTAACATATGACTTTCCATCTAATATACATATCATGCTAATCGTTTATCGTGCACTCGTCTGACTCGTATCGCTGACCAGAATCGTGTACGTGGTCCAGTGTGGTCACAGGTTATTAGCCCCCAGAGGATACGGCTTCCGATTCTTATTCCGTGGGCTTGCCCATATCATCGACCCTTTCACTGTCTTCGTCCATCCCAGCCCACTTGGGCTTGCCATCCGGGATCTCTACGATCCGCTGGTTGTAGAAGATGTGACAGCTAGAATACCGCGTTAGCAAAGAACGAGCAGCTGCATCCCCCGGCGCCCGCTCGCGCGCGGGGTGCAAGAAGAACATGACTTACTCGACCTCAAAGGCCTTGCGCCACTCCAGACGCTCTGCGTCGGTGTCTCCGCACTCGATCGACTCCGGGAACAGCAGACAGACATTCCGTCCCTCGTCCATGATCGGCGACCGGCACCACGAACAGAAGACCTTGGTGGGGAGGGAGTAATCGCGGGTCTTGTTGGTGGAGGAGTAGAATGCCAGCCCCTCGGCGCCCTTTTCGAAGAGCAGGTTCTCCTTGTGGAAGATGGCGGCCCATTGGAAGGGGGCGGCTGCCGGGGGGTTTGTCTGTTTAGCTATCATCCGCAGCGTCTTCTGCTTCCATCACGATGCACTCACCATGGGTCATCTGACACCCGCGACAGTGACAAAACTTCGCCTTGAGAGGCTTCTCCTGGTTAAGCTTGTATTTGACTTGCCCGCACTGGCACTTGCCGCGCCACTTGACCTCGCCGAAGTCCTCGGCGGACCGGTGCTGGTAGGGCGGGCGCTGGGCCATGTCCTTGGTGCCTTCGGGTTTGTCCGACATTCCGGTCGAGTTGTTTCTGTGTTGGGTCGTTGAGATGAAGCGCGGGAATGGAGTGCTGCGCGCTGTTGCTGCTGCTGCTGCTGCTGGCAGGTAGAATTTGGGGGTTGGGCGAAGAATGGGGGTCCAGAGTCGAAAGGGCGTCGATCGCATATCACAGAGGATGTAGAAATTGCGATTTTGTCGTTCGGTTGAACCACGAAATTAGAAGTCGTGTGACTCGCTGAGTATCTCCCATTTATACAAGAGACTGTCGTGGGCTTTTCTGTGCAGGGTCTGGAACTGCGGATGATGTCACGACGATGTATTCGATGACGATAGAGAAGGGGGGCCTTGGAAACAGATTGGCAAATGACAGAATTATTGCGATGGTTATTGAGGTGCTTGGGACTGGAAAAAAGGGTCTAGGGTATTTTCCGGGGGTGAAGAATTGAGCGATCGTAAATAAGCTTAATTTAAGGTCTGGCTGGTTGCTGGTGGTGGTGGTGCAATCAGTGGCAGTTAGTGGTTTGGGTTAGTGGCTTGTTACTATGAATAAATCAGGCTGTCAACCTTGGAGGAATCGCTGCGATGGCTGGTCCCTGACTGGAAGCTTCGTCCTCGGCAGTAATGTACGTACGTATTGGGTCTCTGCTCTATGGAGGTCCGTTGGAAGGTGTTGTGTCTCCGAATCGTCTCTGTTGGGAACTTCGTTGTCACTCCCTAGTAGGAGGTGTTGAGTGCCGTACAGATAGATGTAATTAGCGCCCAAGCAGCCTACCACGGTGTTTACTTCAAGCAAGCATTGGCTTCATGACAACGATGATGGAGTCGTGTAGCTTAATATGCAACGAAGAGGATCAGACGTAAAGGTCTTTATATTGCTGGTCAAAATTGTGTTGAGAGGGCAGATCAAGGAGGCGAGGTAAGGAAACAGCACAAGTGATGCAGCTACTATGAAGTGTGGCTGGCCCGTTTGTCGTTGTGGCTGGTTGAATGTCTTGTAAGGAGCTGGACATTAATTCCAGAAGAGTAGCACAGAATATCTTGATCCGATCAAGTGTTAGCAATCAGAAAGTGGCGGTCTAATGTATTCCCATTTTCAGGGTGAATGGGATCCTGATGCTTTCCCCCGATGTTTCGCAACCGGAGTTACCGTCATTTGTCGATTTCAATGGGCGACTATGGGATAATAAGGGATACATTGTTACTAGATTATCATGACTGCATAGAAAAGGAAGTCCTGACATTCGATTGCAAAGCAAACGAATTCAACACTAGACCGCATTGGTCATCCAATCCTCCCCTCTGGTTCTTCCCTCAGCTTCAACTTTTCAATTCTCTCTCTCTTCTCCCCCTTTCGGAACAACAACACCACCAACAAAAAAGATATCCTGATAACCTGTCTGTCCTCACTTCCTCTGATCCAACCCTGCAAGATGAAACCCACCCGTTCAGTGTCAGGAAGCACTCTCCTCCATCCAACGCAACCTGAAACCCCCGCCCTTAATATAAGGAACTCTTGGCGGGCGACACCCTGTCATTTCGCTTGAAGGAGAAATGCCAATCACCGACTCCCCCGCCTCCCAAATCCAAACGAACGGCGGGTGCATGCATCTCTTGTGCATCGAATGAACGCTCGCTCGCGGTACAAGTCTCAGGGCTTAATTATACCTCTCTGCCTCCCGTTCTCGCCGTCACTCATCTCGTCCTGTCCGGCTTCTTCTGCTCTTCTTGTTCTCCGCTTCTCGCTTAGCTTGTCTCCATCCGCGTTTCAGCCTTCTTTATCTCCAAACTCCGATCATCCTTTCACCTTCTTGTCTGTCTTAATCTCCTGCTCTTGGTTTCTTCTGTGTCATCTTTGCGAGGTATCGACTCGCCCTTCCCATCCCCCTCAGTTCCCCTCCCATCCATGTCCTTCCAGGTGGTGGATCTTGCATGATGGGTCTTTTGAGCCGACTTCGCAGACATTCCTCCAGGAACCATAGTGCGGGGAATGCGGCCACCTACGACCATCTCCGCACCGACGTCGACGCCTATCCCCGATCGACCTCCAACCAAGACTTGACCAAATCCCTCCCGCGACCGATTCTGCATCGCATCTTCGCCGCCGTATGTCCACACACCGTTGACGATAGCTATGAAACATCGGAGGAGTCCATGACTGAGGATGGCTGCATGCTCTGTGACATGCGCGACCTGGCCCACTGCGCCTTGGTCTGCCAACGCTGGTATCTGGAAGCTCGGGCCTTACTGTAAGCAAGCGACCATCTTCAGCGCAGCACACGTCTAACGAGTTGTTTCTTCTTGCTTAGATACTCTCACGTCCGCATTGACCCCGTCCATTACTGCGAACTCGAAGTGGAACTGTCCGCCAAACGAAAGCGACGCTCCTTCATGAATCGCAACGGGGAAGCCATCGATGCGCCCCAGGTCCGGCTCCGACTCTTCATGCAGACTGTGCGCGAATCGTCCGATCTGGGACATCGCGTCCTCTCTCTCCGCATGCCATACATGACTCGCGAGGCGAGCAAAAGCGAAATCGCCCGCACCATCTCCGTCCTGCCAAACCTCCGCTATGTCGACCTCCCCGCGGGGATCTTCAGCGACGACCCCTCGTGCCTGGCCTTGAAGCAGGAGCTCATCGGTCGGTGCCAGGATCTTCGCCGGATGAGCTACCGACACGGGGCCGAGGGCAGCTTTTCGCAGCTCCCCGACTCCCCGCTCTGGGTGAATCTGGAGGTCCTCGAGCTGTCCCGGCTGCAGATCGAGCCGCACATCCTGCGGATGGGCCTCGCCTCCTTCTTCCATCTCCGGGATCTCACCCTCGACGACCTGCCCTGGCTCGACGACTCCGCCTTTGCGCCCTCCGATACCCTCCCCGCGTTCCCGGCCGTCCAGCGCCTCACCCTCCGCGATACCCCGAACGTCACGGCAAGCGGGCTTGTCGACTTCTTCTCTCTGCCCCTCCACCGCAAAACCCTGCACTCCCTGACCCTCTCCGCGACCGGCGTCCTCCCGGCGACCTACCACCAGATCCTCTCCGCGGCGCCGCAACTGCGCTCCTTCTCCGTCAACCAGGAGGTCACCCGCTCGTTCCCCGTCGACACCACCCGCGTGCCCCCGCTCGCCTCCCGCTCCCTCGCCCTCCTCCACTACGAGATCACCTCCGCCGCCAGCCCCAAAATCGGCACCCTCCCGCCCATCGCCGCCTCCTACTACACCTACCTCATCTCCTCGCTCATGTCCCACGCCCTGCCCGCGCTCCGCGACCTGTACGTGCGCGATTCGACCTTCCCCGAGACCCTGCTGCTCGCCCCGCCCCCGCGCCTGCTCGGTGGCGGCGGCGAGGGCGCGCTGGGGGGCCCCCAATTCTTCCACGGGGGTCTCTCCCAGCCGCTGAACGTGTACAGCAAGGGGCTCGACGAGCTCGAGTGGAACTTCACGCCGTACGAGCCGCCGTCAACGCGCGGCCGCCGCGCCAGCACCACGCGGCCCGTGAGCTTCCACGACGCCCAGCTGAGTCGCACCTGGGGCGGCGACGCGCGCAAGAGTGTCCTGGTCGGGAACGGGTTCGGCGGGTTCCTGGCCGTGCCGGTCGAGGATGATGACGGTCGGCCCAAGAGTAGTGGGGGCTGGCGACGCGATAGTCGGCAGGATCTGTGGCGGTGAGCTGCGGCGGCGGTTGGCATGCTGCATGCTTGTGGGTAAACGTACGGATAATGTTGTAACGAGGGCAATTTGACCTAGACTCTTGGGTCGTTGTAGTAGATGTGGATCCCCTACTGGCTGTCTGTGACACTGGGGTCGGACAGGTTCCTATTCAGGTATTTACTCTATTTTTCTTTTTCTCGATTGGTTTCTCTCCGTCGGGATTGGGTGGAATGGACATTTGGAAGTGGTTCCGGGAAATATCAGGATATGTCTTTACCACCGAGTTGAAAACAATGAAGATAGAAACATCGATTGTGTCACCATCAACCTCCGTCTTTTTCATACCACGCTCCCATATTCTTCCATCTGCTGGAACCCACCTTACAATATACTACTGTCCGTGCGCTAGGTTCAAGCAACCTACCACTCCCCAACTATTTGAGGCACTATCACCTAGCCACCAGAAGTCGAAAAGAACAAATGATCAACAAGCATCTCCCACCACCAGAACAGCCGCATCGTGAGGCGCCAACTTAACACTATACTTATCCCGGACACAGCCCAGATCATTGCCCGTCCAGGCATTCCGCACCCGGAACCCCGTCCCGCGGCGCCCGCGATGTCTCCCCTGCAGCTCGGGCACTTCCTTCCAGTACGCGGTCCGGGTCTGGGCGCGATCCTCCGAGTTCAGCATCAACACCAGCGTCCCGTTGAGCGTGGACGACGGCCCGGACCAGTACTCGGCCGGGTGCAACGGGTCGAAGGTCCAGTCGGCGTTGTAGCCCCATTTGTAGGGGTAGGCAGGGCGGCCTACCTGGGGGTCTTGGTTGAAGGCGAGCAGGTCCTTGTTGCTTAGGATGGCCAGGTGGGCTGCGTCGATCGAGTCCAACTTATTGTACGCAAGAAGTTAGTTCTGGGGTAGTGGATGAGGTTTCTGGGGGAAGGGGAGGGAGAATATTGTTGTTGTTGGGGGTAGAGAGGCAAAAACATACAGGAGTGCCAATAATCAGAGGACTCTTCATGATCGCCCAGAGAGCAAAGTGGGCGCGGTTCTCAGCCAGCGTCAGGTTTCCATTCCCAACTTCCAGCATATCCGGGTCCGGGTGGCCCCAGAAATTGGCGTAATTCATGAGGAAGGAGTTTTCGTTGGCAATTTCAGCGATGCGGGTCCAGTTCGCTGCATTCTCTGGTTAGTGCTTGATTCCTTGAAGCGGAATGGAAGGGGAGGAAGGAGGAGAACGAAGATAGAGGATGAGGTTAGAATGGAAAGCCAGTGCTGGGAAAGAGAAGGGAGTCTTACGTGTAATGTCGCCCGACATGCGCCACGAATTGCCAGTTGAATTTCCCCAGGCATTCACGTCGGCTTGACCCCAGTCACAAAGAGAGTAGAGGATGGTCCGGTTCACGCTCAGCAGGGCATCGCGCATGGCCTGGTAGCGCTTCGCCGTCGTCGATTTTGACCAGTCGTACCTGGCCGGGGCAGCGTCTGCGAGTCCCGGGCAGGTGCCGTTCGGGTAGGGACCACCGTTGGTGCTGTCGGGTACGCAGGCGGTGTATTGGTCGGTCTGGTTGGTAGGAACACCGCAGTTGTCGTACTTGAGGTCTGTATTGAGGCAATCAGTTGAGGGAGATAGAAGGGGATGAGCCGGAAGGCTGGGGTAAAGGTGCGTTACAGTCAATGCCCCATTCGGCGAAGGTCTGCGCGTCAATCTTCTCATACCCAAGACTAGCTGGGTAGCCAGCGCAGGTGGTCAGACCGGCACCTGTGATGCGTAAGCTTTTCTCTTCCATACAGCATGACCGTATGACCTACTGCTATAGATGCCGACTTT
This sequence comes from Aspergillus japonicus CBS 114.51, assembly GCF_003184785.1. NCBI lineage: Eukaryota > Fungi > Ascomycota > Eurotiomycetes > Eurotiales > Aspergillaceae > Aspergillus > Aspergillus japonicus. The sequence continues at coordinate 957,998 of NW_020291643.1, read as the reverse complement.
CAGACCCAGAGCATGGATCTGATCCACCAGGCCGGAGATTCCATCAGGGAACTTATCAGGGTCCGGGATTATGCGCTTGGTGGTTGTGTTGCGCCCGGACTTGATGGACCAGCAGTCATCAACTAATGTGGCGTGCAGTTGATTAGCAGTGTAAGTTTTGAAAGGGCTCCAGGGTAGTATATGGGCTCACTGTTGATGTACTCGTAACCAAGGCCCTTCAACCCCAGATCTATGACCTCGTTAGCGGCCGTGAGAATCTTATCTGCGTCGATTTCGCAGTTGAACGCGTTCCACGAATTCCAGCCCAGGGCAGGCACGCGGCCCTATTTGCATTTAGCCTCTGAAGCACGAAGAAAAGCTTGGACCTGATCCAGATGCTCGTACCACATCATCTTGCCGGACCAGGGCATTGGCCCTGGACATGAACGCCAACACTGTCAACGAAGACACCAGCATAGTGACTAGGTGAATTGTATCTCAGTATCGCCAACAATGACCCTAGAATTACAAGGAGTGGAATGATGCTGGGACCGTAAGACCAGCCATGACGGCGGCGAGGGGAACGACGATCGTTACTTATATTGCTGGAAATTTGATGAAGCGGGGGTCCTCAAGGGGGTCAAGGAAAGAACCCTGTATGTAGATGGGGGAAAGAGCGACACGATGACCAGGTAGGTGGAACCCACACCAGGTTTGCTGGCGGATTTGTGGCATGTTCAGAGGAGGGGGTGGTAAACATTATGAAAGCTGTGTACACCATTTAGGCTATAGGCGATTTTATCAGGTGTGATGTGCGCCTCGCAGCCACCCGAGTCAAGCTATTCGGGTTGCGTCCTGATTTCTCCGTGGTGGATTGGTTCCTGGTGGCTGGCGGGGTTGGCCGTGTTGGAAAGGGTAAAGCTGCAATTGGGGTGGACCAAGCCGCAGATGAGGTGCATTAGTGTCTGAGGGGAAGGTAAAGGTCCTCTCATGATTGCTGAGATGATTGATGGAGGGGGATCTGGATTGCGGGTGGTGTGCGGGGAGGAGGGCGAGAGCCTGGGCATGACATCTGGCGCATCCCAGTATTGGCTTTGATGACGGTGCTTGCTTGGTGCATTTGGCAACCGTGCACATAGTGACTTTAGGCTTCCTCTGATGAGGTTGGCTATGCATTGATAGACGATGTCTGGATTGCGGAGACATTGGGAGGAGGGTGAAAGTGAGGCAGATGGTGTGGTATGAGTTAGTAAGTGGAAAGTGTGGAGAAGAAGAAGTAGTTGAGAGAGGGGAACCTTGACGATGACAGCACCTCCACCACGACTAATTGTATACCTGCAAGCCACAACTACACAACTCCACAACATCCCAATCACTCCACAGACCAACCATTGACATCTCACAAACACCCAAATCTTTTACCATCATCATCACCACCCCCATCCCACCGCAGCCAACTTCCAAATCACACCTCTACTTTCTCTCTCTCTCGAACATCTCCCCGGAATACCTCTCAAAGGTCCTAACCTCCACCCCCGGAAAAAGCGCATTGTGCACCTCGCCCGGCGGCCGTACAAACCGCCCGGCGCCCTGCATCCCCCTGACCAGAATCCAGAACTCATCCGGAAACACACTCTTCCCTTTCACCTCGGGCGGGATCGCACCCTGGGGATCCCTTCCACACGCGGTGCATCACCTCGAGCGGCCACACCGTCTTCTCCACCGTCCTGCCCGAGAACCGCTCCAGCAGCGCCGCGATCTCGTTGTACGAGATGCGGTCACTCACAAAATTCAGCGTGCGGTTTGCGGAGATCGCGGGGTGCTGGACGGTCGCCACGAGGAAGGTGGCGAGGTCGTCGATGTGCGTGAAGTCGACCTGCGCGTCCGCGTCCCCCAGGATGTGCAGGGGGTATTCCATACTCGCTGGGGTAGAAGCGTTCAACGCCTGCGTGGGCCGCGGCGTCCTGGACGGTTCGTTGCGCGGCCAGCGCTTTGCCGTTCAGGGCGCTGATCACAATCTCGACGCCAGTCAGATGGGGGGTGAGATCGTCGGCTGTGGCGAAAAGAAGGTAGACGACTGCAGTCGACAGACGTTGACTCTGGTCGGGTGTGAAGCTCTTGGCTTGATCGCGTGCGGAGGATTCGGATTGCGGTGCGACGATCTGAAGGACATGATGAGGAGTAGTGGTGAGGAGGGCGCCTAGGATTGCTTGGCCGATCTGGCCGGTTGACCGAGGAGAGCGATCTTCACCCTGGATGCGAAAACTAAAGTAAGACTCTAGTAAGTCATCTATCTACACTTGGTGATAATCGCTAGTGGTTGATGCGTTTATGTGTTGATGTGCGTATAGGGTAACATCACGGCTACGTCATGTTGATAGTGTCAGTCATTCAGTTGGACTACATCGACTTATCAGAAGGGAATAAACAAAGGCATGAATGGTATGTTCTAGCGTGCGAGACCGGTTCTAACTGATCACGCAAGCAGAGCTCAATCAAAATACAATATAACCAGCATAGGGGGTAGTATCGTTCTCTCATTCATAACAGTTCATAATTCGACCCGAAGGTCACCTCAATACAGAATCTTCAACTCCCACAATGGTAACTTCGGATCGAATTTATCCCAGACAATTTTGTTCTTTTCACTCAGATGCGCCCCCTCGTTTGTGATGGGTATCAAGGGATCAGTATCCACAACCTCTTGCTGACTGAAGCCCCATCGGTCCCGTGGAATCCATACCGTTGGCGTTCGGGAGGTGATGCATGGCTCAAAATACGCGTTGTTTTGCTCCGCCTCCGAGTATCGGATTTCCACGTGGTCGCGTGGTACTTTGCCCCGGATGGCGGCGTAGTCACGGTAGAGGTTGGGGTGAAACCATCGCCAAACGGATTGCCATTTGCTTTTGAGGTGCAGATGTGGGAGACCCGTGTCAAGAGGTGTAGACGCTGCGGAAGCCTCTTCTTTGGCGAGTTGAGCGGATTCTTCCACGTCGAGAGTGCGGGGAAGGAAGGAGTTCAAGGGGGCAAGGGCTTCATTGAGGGACATGTGGGCGAGAACGGTGAGGATCAAGTAAATTACCATGATGATCAGGGGCCCGATGGCGCCTTTGATGGCGAAGAGACCGATCATACAGATGTCTGCCAGGTAGAGGCCAGTCATCAGGTGTTGAAGGGCTCGTGGGTAGACGAGACCCTTGGTGTCGATGCGGAGATCGTACACAAAGAGGAAGTTGTACCGGTAGGCTTGGTAGACGAGGTAAAGACCGACGAATGCGAACCCGAGGATCAAGGGGGCAATGCAGGAGTATGTCAGAGCTAAATTTTGGCGGTTGTTAGCTAGTCGCATATCGGACTGGGCGGAACAACATACCTATCACGCCCATGTTCGTGAAAACAGGAAAGACATTTCCCCAGCTGAGACCACTCAGTGTCGCCCATCGCCGGTACAGTCGGCGTGGTGTGCGGTCAAGGAAGGTCGTGATAAATTTGAACACAACTGCTCCAGCGACTTGCACTACCGCCATAGAGCTCATGGTCAGGCCCTGTAGAAGAAAGTATGAGATGTAGAAATTGGTAGCCTTGGGTAAGTTCTGAGCCAGAAGGTCTTTGGCTGACAGCGGGTTTTTAATGATCTGCGCAGTCGCCGCGGATGCGGCAGATGTCAAGGTAGTGACAAGAAATACTTGGACCACTTGGAAGCAGAAATGTGCACTTTGGGTGAAAAGCTCAACACGAGCATCCGAGGGCACACCTGCGCATCTGGCACATGCTGTATACTTCGTTACAAACCGGTCTCACAAAAAGTAGGATGAACCATACCTCGACAGATAACAGGGACTAATGACATTAGCATCGAAAGAGCAGCAGACGGCAACAGCCCCGAGATGAGGCCGATAATCACATCTGGTAAGTCATTCAGAAATCCCAGAAATGGCACAAGGTCGGTAAGAGAACTGATGTTCGAAAGTGTGCCAACCAAGGCGGATGGGATAGACCAAAATATGACCAGAGCTGCAAGACCGCCTTGAACCAAGAACCTGCGCCCGATACGCTGCCACCAGCTAAGATTCAATGCTGACCAAACGACCTCATTGGGAGAGATACCGATGAAGCGCGGGGTCATATGCAATGGCTGATGATGCGACAGCGTTTGTAGGGCGATTTGCGCATCATTCTGTGTGTGAAACTCAATGAAGACCGCGGATAGATTCTTCATCTCTCCATTTCTATGTTTCTTCTGAAGATCGTCGACCTCTTCAATGACCTTGACAAGCTCGGTTCGCAACCAACGAATCGTATCAACCTTCTTGCCACAAAGCTTGGGGCGATGAGTTGGCCTTCGCACACCATGATACCAGCCCGATGCGTCCGCTTCACAATCATGACAGGCATCAGCCTCTAAGCAGGACTTGGACGGCGAAGCTCCTTTTCTGATGGCCTTAAGACGAGCTGAATTCGCTGCCCGGATAAGCTTGGTTTCAGCGCTTTCGAGCTTATAAGCTAGCTTGTCTCTTTTCTGAGCCTTGTCGTCCAACTTTTTACAGTCGGAAGTAATCCACATTCGCCGGATTGATTGTCCAAAGACCTGTCGCAGTGTCTCCTCATTCTTATATTCCTCGGGCACCGACATGAAAAGCACCGTTCTGGACGATATACGACGCGCATACGCAGGGGAATTCAAGTACGCCTGTCGCAAGTTGGCGTAAAACACGCTCTCTCGCGTGATAACAAAGAAAACAAATGCTTTAAACTGTAAGCGACGTTCAGAAGTACTCTGAGAAGATCACCTCACTGAAGAATATGCATGCCATGACGGCATGAGCGTAATAACGCTTAGGATCCGTGACGTTGCTGAAACTCAGCGCGTCCAGTTGGGTATTCCCCGCACCTCCGGTGGCATGTATAGGCAGCAGGATAGGCCAAGTGATCACACATCCAGTGAAACATGTCGCAGACAGAACACGCAGAAATCGCAAGAACAGATAGCCGTCCAGAGACGAGTTATGCAGCACCTGAGCATCATTGATCCTAAAGAACTCTCCGAACCAATTGACAAAGCCTGATGGCAAACGTGGGGCTCGCTCACTACGGAAGTTCTAAGTAAGTCGTCGTGACCGCAGATGAGCTTGGGATGGATGCTACGTACTGTTTATGCCAGCAAGGCAGATGAGTTCTGGGTGCATACCACCGCAGTTGAGTTCGCCGACAGATCAGAAACAAGCCGAACCAGAAGGCCGCGATCACCAAGGCAGGGATCAAAGTTGTTAGAAATGCTGAAAGGGAAGTTGAGCCCCCACCAAGTCCGAAATCTCCTATTACATCGGAACTTGTCGAGGAGGCGTTGCCCCGCGAGGAGCCAACGTTAGGATCATTGTCAGAGCTCTGATAAATCAATCAGCACGGAGCCTACGGAATACATATGGCATGGGCTCACGAGAATGTTATTCCGCTTCACAAGCGGATCAAGCACGGCTCGAAGAGCCATGTCACTTGGCTATACAGCTAGCTTTTTGTAGATTGCCGGTAGGAAAAGAAAGGGCCAAAGGTTAAAACTGCTCGAGATATATGCAGCCTCCAGAGGACAATCGCATTTGCCCCTAAAGCCACCACCACAACAAGCTTTCAAATTCCGGGTCGTGTCCCACGTATTTGAGTGGCAGGCATGTCGAACCTGTCACTCGAGGCACAAGCCACGCAAAAGTACAGTACATAGCCTGGAAGGGCTGAAGCTGCAAAGCATGCAGACTAGCGCGATGTGACTCGAGAAGTGGTAGACTGGCCAATGAGAGTGGCAGGAATGTGGATGGTCGCGTATCGGTGTTGATTGTGGGTTCTTGGTGGGTATCAGCTGTGGTTCGCTTATCTGCTATGCCGTTGATCAGAAGCACGAGATGGCACACTCAAAATCACATTTCAGGGAACCAAGTCCACAATTGCAGTAAGAATCGACCATCTTGACATGGAACTGTGCGATCAGCGGGATTTGGTCGTGGAAGAGCGCAAGATGAGATACCGAAGAGCAGCGCACAGCAGGCCATCAGCTGAGCCAACATGCAGACCATGCATGAGATCACCCGTAGCAAGGACGTTCCTGTAGTGGTTGGCGATTCTCAATGGTTCCTGATCCTTCGGACAAGCAATGTGGAATCAATAGAGGATGGGGCGCTGCCGATCGGCGGATTTAGCTGATCAGCCCGGCCGGAGCTTCTGCCGGCAAGGGATGGCTGCCTTGAGCACTCCCTTTCGCTGTACCGCGAGAGTCGATGGAAAAGTTGCACCGTAGCATATTTTGTTGCTTCATCAATAATTCTTCAAGAACTTGACTCAGAATGCTGCACGTAACGGATTTGCAACCTGGTGGACTTGCCTCTAATATCGCATCCATTTCTTTGCTAGGCAGGTGCTGCAAGGTGACAGCTCAGGCGCTTGCCTGTGGGACATCCACGCAATCATTTCCAGAGTTGGAAGAGGGGTTGACGAATGAACAACGGCCCCACACGGAGCATTGATGTAAAGTTCTAGAGAAATGTTTATAAAGAAGAGGGTCTAGGATAAAGAGCAAGATGAACAATTGATTGTTGCGGGAAGAGTAGATCCGGAATATGTGGAGGGGAAACTCGGGAGTGCCAGATTAACAGGCTTACCATGTATGGTTAGATGGTTACCCTGCAGTAAGTGTTCACCCAGGAACCCCGTATGGGTATGAGGAGCATCTCGAAACACTGAAGACATTTGGTTGGATACAATGGAAACCTAGAACCGAGGTTCGAATTAGTGTCGGTACAACACCTCATACCACAAAAGCTTGTGCCAGATTTAGCATTGCATAACTACGTTATGCTGTGAATGGAGCTTCTGGAGTTGGGAGCTGAGGAAACTGACACGCTCGGGGGCTCTCAATCAATTGAAGTGATAGAATGTGTGGAGGCTAGCCCAAATTTTGGAGAGGTCTCTTTTCAAGGAGATAATGGCCAATAGATAAAGGTGTGGCAATGCGCAAGAAAGGGGCTTAAGGAGATATACCAACTCAGGGACACACATTATTATCTTTATCATGAAGCACCCGCAGCAGGTCCAAGTATGGGTAAGCGAGGAACAGCTGCCCTAAATTCCTGGAGAAGATGACATTAATCTGGTCTTAGAAGCATATTGAATAAGGTTCGACTTGTCACTGAACTCGATAAACGTAGGCGCTTTAGACCCCGGGGGTCGTTTCTGTTGTAGACAGGCCGGCTCGCAAGAGGGTCGACAAAGCGACTCATTGATTGTTGAATGTGTTTGGAGTTTTGGCCTAGTCTCAAGATTGACGTCTTCAGATCCAGCTGGGCTGATCGTGGGCCGATGTGACTACATGCTGGTTAGGCTAGGAATTGAGCCAAGCTCTAAACAGTAGTAAACCATACTAACTCTCGGGCCGAAGCGAGTCTTTGTAGATATACTGACTGTGAAGTTCCTCATAGTGACTGCAGGGCTGTTTGGCACTGCACTTGGATTTTCGCCTTTCTTATAGTGCACTAGGAGAGGTCAGTGGCCACAATTGTTCAAGGGTACAGCAAGGCCTACCAGGCCATTCGTGCATTTTTCTCCCGTCTGCTAAAGGCCTATTCAGGTCACGAACCTGAAGAGTGAAAGATAGAAGACTGAAGGTCGAGGAAGTCTTGAGAAGATAGTAGGCTCCTAAGTGAACGGTCCGCAGCAAGGTGAGACCTTCCCCGCAGCCTCGATACGACGACCCTTGGCAACACCTCCCAAAAGCTCAAAGAAAAGAAGTCATCAAGATCACTTGCTCTTTTAGCAGCTATGCTTTTCTGAAAAGCCTCCGAGTTCCGTCGAGCGCTTGAGGTGAGAACCGAATTGAAGATAAAATCCCTTGTCTGCGGATCTAAATGTGACGCTCAAAACCTATATTCAGGACAGGGCTTTCTTTTGCGTCCAGGTCTTGCTTTGTTTTTTTCTACCCTTACGTGAGATCTTGGGCGTTTTGCATGATGCATTCAAATTTTTCCATTCTTACTTCTAGGACCTCATTGCTGAACCGGACACGAGCGACTCCAATAGGTGCCATGGATAGGGGTGATGGCTTGAAATACAATCACATTACGGAGTAACTACATGACATCCAGACTACGGTACTACATGAGCAAACTCGAGTCCAATCAAAATCTGTGATTAAGGTGGAGAGTGTAGATTGAGTTGGAGTGAGACCCACATTAAGCGAAAACGAATCCGATATACGATTTCCTCTTTGGGAAGTGTAGTATGCCGACGGATTCGCTCACTCGGTATAAAGCTCGCCTGGCAGCATTCAGACTTCTAGGAGTTTCTCAGCTACAAGTATCTCAGCACTATCTAGCAACCCTCTTAGAAGTTCTACAGAATTATCTACACCATGACTGGCACGTCGAACTGCACCGAGGTCACACCGCAATGCCCCGTCTCGGCGACCACTTACGGGTACCGGCCCAACCTGGGAGGCAATTGCTTGTTGGCAGCCATCTTTGGGCTCTGCACGGTATATCAACTGGTTGCAGGCATCAGGTCTCGCCAGAAGTTGTTCGCCATTGCTCTCACGGTTGGCTGTGTGATGGAGCTGATCGGATACACGGGGAGAATCAAAATGCATAAAAACCCGTGGGACAGTGGTGGCTTTGAGACGCAAATCATCTGCTTGATCCTTGCTCCATCTTTCGTGGCTGCTGGGATCTATTGGTCCCTGAAGCATATTGTCATGGTTCTCGCCCCCGAAAAATCGCTGCTTCGGCCTGATCTGTACCCATGGATCTTTGTTGGCTGCGACATCGGCTCTATCCTACTTCAAGCAGCTGGGGGTGGTGTTGCCGGAGCAGCGAAATCAAACAACCCAAAGCTCCTTAATGCAGGCAATAACATCATGATTGCAGGTATTGCATTTCAGGTCGCAACGATGGCAGCATGTGGTGTGCTAGCGGCCATATTTGTCGTTCGTCTGGTCAGAGAAGGCCGCCCGGAAGAAGTGCTCCGAGATGAGAAGATGTCCCCAAGAGAGACTCGGTTGTTCAAATAATTTTGCTTCGGGGAGGTCCTTGCTTACGTTACAGTGCTCATTCGTTGCATCTATCGGTATGTTGCCTGATAACAGCCCAGCAGGTTGACATATAGCTAATATCGGATGGCTTAGACTTCCCGAGATGGCTGGAGGCTGGGGCAATCCCCTGATGCAGAACGAAAAGGAATTTATGATCTTGGATGGCGCGTGAGTAGAGACTGGTGTTTCCTTGATCAAACTGAAACTGGCTAACATTGCTGTCTGTGGACGTATAGCATGGTCGCAATCGCTGTCATTACCCTCACGGTCCTCCATCCCCTTTACACCTGCCGTTTCTTAAGAAGATGAACAATCAACATCTCTATACTCAATCGAGCAAGCAGGCTAGCATGTTGGAAAGCGCACACTGGATTGACGACAGATGCTGAGCCTCATTTCGACTCGCTCCACGTCTGCCGCATGCTCTTGATAGTGTATATACCTTCACTCTGGACTTTTGGTGCACTTGTCCCGGTTGATTGCGAGACTTTGAGCTTCGGAGGCTCCATTATATGGTGGCAATTAGAATGATTTAATTCGTGTTTATAGTTTGTCTCAAGTTATTGACTTTCTCATGCTTTTGGAGCTGCATTTTCCACTGGGCATTGGGCCTGTACTGTACTGGGCGGAATTAGGGGTGCTTCCAATCAAAAGGCTCGGGAAGAACCATGTTCGGGAAAGTGGGACAGTACCGTGGACCGTACTAGGTGGGCCGGGTACAGTGCAGTGCAGTGCTACAGTCCGGTACTTGGCGCGCCGGCCGTTCTTAGAAACCCCGTTCGTTTCCTGCGCCTGAGAAAATCATTCTCCCAAACCAACCCCTTCATCACGACTCTAATAAGGCCCCGTCATGACCACTAAAGCCCCGGGGCAGATACAGTTGTTGCATCATGGAGCAAATCATTAGTAAGTCTGCCAGGTAACGCGAAATCGGGCACCTAGCCAGGCGCCTGCAATCCAAGCAATGTAGGTAGTAGTACTCATCTACACGCAGTGAACGGTCCGGCAACTCGCCGCACCCATACCAAATCCCGACGAGGCTGTTTCCAGTGCAAGCAACGCCATGTCAAGGTCTGCTGCTTCCTTCATACTCTATATATTCTTGCCTTCTCGACTAAAGTAGATAAGTGTGATGAAACGCGCCCGAATTGCAGCGCATGTGCGAGACGGTCGTTATCCTGCAGTTATCCTGCACCGAAACAATACAGAACCCCCTTGGCCAGCTTCGCCAAAGAAGAGAGAAGGAACACCGACCCTCACAAACGGAGTGCGATGGCCGAGGCGACTGCAGAATCACCAGCCGCGCGTCTTTCGAGATTAGATGAGATGCGACTTTTCTACCACTTCCTCACAATAACCTGCCGCACCTTGTCGAGGAACGAAGAAGATCATGCCTTCTGGTCCTCCACCGTGCCCCAGGCTGCAACATCGTACGCCCACGTGATGGATGCTCTATTGGCTCTGGCCGCCCTGCACATGGCCTCCAGCGACGCCACCGCCGAGCCCTCGAAGGACTGGCTGAAAACTGCTTTGGAGTATCACACGGCAGCCCTAACATTTCTACGTGGCAACTTATCTAGCAATGATACTGATCAGCCAGAGGACGCCGATGCATCGGCGATCTGTTCCGTCTGCATCTTAATCTTCACGACAGCATACCCCAACGTGTCCACGGATTGCCAGGACGAAGACTCACTGAATGAAATCCTGGAAATACGCATGATGCTCAAGGGTACTAGATACCTCTCACACTCGAATGGTAGCTTACACGATCAGTATAACAGCCACGGCAACAAGCCAAAAGACAGTCTTCAAGTTATAAATGAAGAGGAGGAGTTAGTATAACATGTAGTACTTTAATAATGTTGAATATGCTGAACTAATACATTTCCAGGGCTGACCAGAACTTGAGAGAGCTACACAGGTAAAACTCCTTTTACCGGCATACGAGAGTCTCTACGGTTTGTTCTGAGGCTAACATCTACAGGGAAATCATGGAGAGGCTTCGGGAGGTCCGGGCAGAAATAGACAGAAGCAATCACCCATATACACCGGTGCTTCGGGATACATACCAGCTTCTTGAAGAAGCTATAGGTGCCTGGCCCGCGAACATTGGAAGTATACGGTGGACACTGGAGATCAGTGATGAGTATCTTGACCTTCTGAGAGAGGGCGACTGGCTTGCGCGAGTTCTCCTGCTGCTCCATGGCCTAGGGATGCATCTAAGCTCTAGGCGATGGTGTACCAGGAACTCAGGGAAACGTCTAGTGAGGTCTATACTAACAGCCGTGAGGGCTGTTCCTGCGCAATGGGTGAATCTCATAACGTGGGTAGAACGATGCTTGGATATATAATACTGGCTGCTTACAGATGTACTTATCATAACGTGTATCGTTCGAGGCCGATCCCCAGGCATGATTTTCCCTGCGTCCTCTTCGGGCTATTATGCCTGGGCTTTAGAATCTTCGACAGAAGTATGAGAAAGATGGTATGCTGTTTACAGCTTTGGTCGGCCGAAACAAGAGGGTCAGTCGTCAGCTCAGGTCTCAAAGCTATACATCAATACACCGCACGGATGCCATACTCGTTGCGCCCATACACTGCAAGATGCTCCGGGATCTCGAGAATGTCAGTCCATACAAATTCCACAAAAGAGAGCGTGAGCTCATACACTATCACGCAAAAGAAAGCCCCCAAACTGCAGAACCTGCCAAACGCCCTCCGGATCATACTTGTCCGCCACCGCCCGCATCCGCCTCACATTCTCCGCCCCATAACTCGCCAGCACCTCCTGCCCCGCCCCCGCAAAGTTCATGCACTTGAAATCCAGAAACACCCCGCCTTTCCGCGCCAGAGCCTCTACCATCTCCGCCATTGTCCGCACCGCCCGGTGGGCAGCAGCGTCAACATCGACCCCAGCATCCCGCGACCACTCACCCGTGAAAACCCACCAGCACTGCGGCGCCTCCTCCAGCCCCATGATATTCCCGCCCCGGTTCCTCCCCGCCTGCACGCCCGCCGTGCCCATGGGCTGGATCGTGTAGTGCAGCACACAGCCCACGGGAAGCGTCGCGCGCAACTGGATCCAGCACTGATAGACCCGGTCGTAAAGATCGTGCGAGACCCGCGTGGTCACGGAGCTGATCGCTCGTTTCCCCGGGAGATCCTGGGCATGGCCCATGGCTTCCGCGAGCGAGAGGAGCGTGCCAGTTGTGGTGGGCAGCGCCGTCCCCGTCTTCCGGGGGTGGAGGTCGTGGAAGGGCGCAAAGGCGGACGCGGACGGTGATGATGCACCCGCGTGGCCGGCGTAGAACATGCCGACGGCGACGACGCCATCGTTGAAGTTCGTGAACAGTCCTATCTTGGGGTCGTCCTCCATAGCCATCTGCACGGCTGCTGTAGCCCCATTGATTGCCGTATAGTCATCTGGGTTGTAGAGATCGATCGTATACTGAACAGGGGTGAGCGGATGCGTCTCGAGGTCGAACCGCGTCACGATGCCGAAATTGGTGCCTCCGCCTTTGAGGGCCTGGTAGAGGTCGGGGTTTTCGTGGGCGTTAGCATCGACGACTCGGCCATCCGCCAACAGAACCTGGGTCACGCATTCTCAGTGCATCAGTTCCTGAAGATCTGGAGTGAGGGAGGCAGGCTACGCACCTCGTAATTCCGGACCCCATCGGCCCCCGTCCCATACAGATTCGGCAACGCCCCCATCCCGCCTACAGCCCCAAGCTACAGTATCAGCATCCCACTCTCTCCTCCACACATCTGGACCCCTTCAGAAACTTGGAAAGAGAAACCAACCTCCAAGAACAAACCCCCCCACCCCAACCTGCACCTGCCTTGCCCCCACAGCCTCTAGCCCCCGCGCCTCCAACCACCCATACACCTCGCCCCAGGTGCAGCCTGCCCCGACCCGCGCGACCCCATCCGCTGTGACCTCCATCTCCCGGAATCGGCTGATATCCAGGACGAGCGCCGACTCATCGGCGCTGCTGAACCCGGCGTTGGGGTTGTGGCCCGTCGCGCGGAGGGCGAATTTCGTGTGGGTTTGTGTGAGGATCGCCAGGGCTTGGGCGAGCTCGGCGACGGTTCTTGGGTAGATGTAGCCCGCGGCGTGGGTCCAGCAGGTTTGGGACCAGGGGGTGGTTACTGCGGCGTGGTAGTGGGGGGTGAGGGCGGGGGTTATTAGTCTATCCTGGAGGAGGGGGCTGAGGTGCGTGAGGGCGACTTTCGTGTTCGGTTTGGTGGTGGCGGTGGTCGGCATGGTGTGTAATGCTCGTGGTTGAGGGGAAGAGGATGAGTTGGGGTTGGTGGAGGCTTGTATACTCCCTTGGGGGGGGGGAGGGCGTAGGGAGTATTTATGGGATTCGATGGGTAAGCACTAGGCTGGCATTGAGTGTCATTTGTAGTGGATAACGATAGCCTGTCGGTAGTATGTTCTCGTCAGTCTCAACTGGTACTATGGTTGCTAGGAAAGGTATGAAGTAATGTCTACCTATCAATCTTCGATCTATTATGGTGGTTTTCTGGTTACAATATACTCTGCACTGTCAGCCCTAAGTCCAGCGCCCAGATCCATAATCCACTCTGTATCCACATCGATACACGGTGTGGCCAATCACGAATACACACTAGCTGTCAGTTCGCGGCCCCACAGGAAGAATAGGAGGCGCCGGTCGTTGCTCCTTATGAACGCATTTATTATTGCCTCGCGCTCCGGAAACACGGGGGTAATGTATAAGTGACTTAAAACGATGAAACTTTGATGATCCAAATTATCAGATACGGAGCTTGGCCTATGGCAAGAACAGAAGTAGTGCTACATACACTCACACCGAGCCACGATCCGACTCCGGAATCGACCGCAGCGAACTATGACTCGCTTTTGCCGAGTAAGGCTGCATCGCCACCAGATCCTGCCTCGACTCACTCCCCTCACTCGGTCCTAGCACTGTCTGACCAGGAGCAGGGGGAGGCCGGGGAGGCCCCACCCGCCGCGCCAGCTCGTAATGCCGCATCCCGAGGCTCAGCAACCCGGCGACGCCGCTCATCGCGCAGCAAAAGGCCCACACCACGCGCAGACTATCCACGAACACCGTACGGATCTGGTGTTTTGTCTCGGGGTCGGGGATCTGATCGATGAGACTCACGAGCGCGACCGGGTCCAGGTGGTTGTTTGTCACCGTGGTGGTGTGCGTGCGAATGGCCTCGAGAACCGCGTCGGCCAACGTGTGGGCACGCGCGCGGTTCGCAAAGATGGTGCCGCCTAGCGCCACGCCTAGCGTCTGGCCGAGGGCGCGGAAGAATGTGAACATCGTGGCGGCGGCGGCGGTCTGGGTCGGGCTTGGTGCGGCGGCTAGCACAGCCAGGTTGAGGGCAGAGAACAGCATTCCCAGGCCTAGGCCAATGACGATGAGACACACGATCCAGAGGGCGTTGGTGGTGTTCACGTGTACGAGGCAGGTGAGTCCCAGACCGAGGGTCGTGGCGAGCCAGCCGGCCCAGACCAGGTCCCGGTATCGGCCCATTCGACTGATCAAAATCCCCGTCGCCATGGCACCGGGGACGACGGTGAAGGTTACGGGGAAGAGGGCGACGCCGGAAATGATTGGCGTGTAGCCCTTGACAGCCTGAAAATAGAAGGGCAGGTAATACAGGCCACAGGAGAGGATCAGGCCGTGGGTCATGGTGCCGATGTAGCCGGCGAGGAGAGACCGGGTGCGGAAGAGGGCTAGCGAGATGACGGGGTTGGCCGGCACGTACAAGCCCTCGTATGCCACGAAGCAGACCAGCGTCGCGACACCGATGAGCAAGGGTGTGAGTGTGTGCCACGAGCTCCAGGCGTACATCACGCCTCCCCACGTCACGGGGATTAGTACGGCGGTGATACCCCCGGTGAAGAGCAGGATACCTCCAAAGTCAGTATCGCCCAGCTTGTGTCGCAAATAGACCGGCAGGGGCTGCAGTCGTGTAAAGAGGGTCATCAGAATGAGTCCCAGAGCGATGAGAGGAAGGTTGATGTAGAACAGCCATCGCTACGAGCAATTAGTCTCCTGGTGTTGAGAAGCATACATTTGGGACAGCTAGGGCGAATGCACATACCCAATTTACCTCTTGCGCGAAGGCAGCTCCGACTACCGGACCAGATGTCGAGCCAATGGCCCACACTGAGTTGAGGCCGGCCAGATATCGTCCTCGCAGCCGCAACGGCACCAGGTCGGTCAGGATGACTTCGGAGAGATTAGTGATTCCTCCGGCTCCCAGACCTTGAATACTACGGCCAACAAGCAAGGTCGTGGCGGTCGATGCCCGACTCGCCGTCACAGTTCCCGCAGTGAAGGATGCGATCGCAATCAGCATCATCGGCTTACGACCGACGATGCTGGATAGGGAGCCATATACAGGCTGGAAGGCTGTCACTACTGTCAGTGTCACGGCCATCACGGAGTTCGATCCACTCACTAGTCGAGCATATCAGAGACGAGGTTCCTACCCAGAAAGCTTGAACGGAAGTCAGTCCGAGATCATGCGAGATGGTCTAGAGTGACAGTGAGTGAGTGCTGCAGATTGTGTAGACCGGGGTTTTACTTACCGGCAAGGCGGACGACAACGAGGTAACATTCAGGATGACCGCCAACATCAACAAAGACAGGGCCAGGAGGGTAAGGGGAAGGCGAAGCGCAAAATCGACTTCAGGAGGAGCCCAACCATCACGGCCTGCCTCAGAGTCCGTACCTGCAGGGCCGCTAGACATGGCTGTGATGTTCCTGCAGCTTAATGAAAGGCTTTTCTGGCTTGTTGAATGCTATTTGATTGAGGGGGCCGAAAGGTAGAACATGTTTTGGTAATCGTTGCTTTTTCCAGGTGACCCCCTTGCATGAGCCGCTCCCCCCATCCGAAAGGCACTATGAAAAATGGTTGGCGATCATTGACAAGGATCACCTAACACGAGTCAATTGGCTTCAATATAAATGAACAGGTCGTGGAACTCACCCAGCGTAGTCCTGAGCCCAGCTGAGCAAGGCTAATCTCCTCCCCCTTTCTCTCTTTCCCTTTCGTGCTTTGCATCTCCTTCATCCTTCTAGCCACCTCACACCATGGAACCGCTATATGCCTCCAGCTGCCACGGCCAGTTCGATGCCATCTCGTGCAGGTTGTTGGTTAAATCTGGCACCTTCGGGCCAACACTGTTGGTCGGGTTAACCGTCTTCTGTGCCCTTCTCACTCAATTCGTTTTCACTCCCCAACGACTCAGGAGCATCTACGGAACCAAGTTTGCCGCCCTCACCCCCGCAGAGCAGCGCCGCGTAGGGGTCCTGCACGTGGGAATCGTGATGAAAGTATGGGCTTTCGTGTTTCTAGCAATCCCCAGCTATCGGATCCTCGTCCAGGGGCAGTATTGGGATGAACGGGGCTTGGTGCCGGGACTGACGCTGGCCGATATGGGCACCACCTCGGTGATGGCTTTCGGGGCGCTCAGCCTCTTCGACCTGGTATACAGCGAGAATCTGCGACCGATCTACTTGCTGCATCACCTGGGGACACTTGCCTTTCTTCACGGTTACTTGTACATGGTCATGAGCCTTCCCGCGGCCCCGGAGAAGACCGCCGAGGGTCTGGAGCGGCTGGTGCTTCTCGTCGAGATCTGTTTGACCTGGGGTACGTTCCTTTCTGTGTGTATGCAAGTGCTGTAGCCTCCGGAACGAGATGCTAAATCCTTCAATCGTGGTGTAGTTCTCTTCTCTAGCATCGGCAGCACCATCTCGCGCCTCACCTACCTCATCCGTCAGCTCGGCCCTTCGTCCTGGTCCCGTCATTTGCACCGGGTGTTCCTCACCGGACTCGCCATCTACAGTTTCCTCTCGACCCTCGAAGTGGTCGTGATTGCGTATCTCATGTTCACCAACCGCGACCGGCTGTCGAGCGCAGCACCCGCCGTGGTGGGCCTTTTTCAGGTCGTCTTCACCGCGACGAGGATCAAAACTGCCCAAGGTATTCGAAGCGTTTGTCGACGCCAGGCGCAAGAGGTTGCTGCCGCCGATGGCAAGCACCGAGCTGCTGCTCCTGCTCCTGCTGCTGTTGTTGCTGCCACGGCAATCGTCGACCTCGCATCTGACTACTGTGGCAGCAAGAAGACGGAGAAGAGCAGGGACTTTTCCGTCTTGCGCGCCGGGACGATGAAGCTCAAGTAATTGAAATAGTGGTGTCTCTGCATGGGTTGATCGGCCATCGATTTGTTGATCGGTGAGGGTATGGCGCAAGGGAAGGGAGGGAGAGCTTATGGAATAGTCCGGTCGTGGAGGTTTAATCTCGCGAGGAGGAGACACTGATCCACAAAACACACCCAGGACGAAAGAATGATGCTTTATCAGGAAATGTGAATGAGAGGTCTGTGCGTAGTGCAATCAGGGAGTGTAGCCAGTTAATTCATGGGTACCCCGCTTGTGAGGGGCTAGACTGTTCGTGGTGGGGAAGAAAGGAATGGAGATAGACGTAGATAGGTTGGAAGCCAGCCAAGACAAACAATACAACAATCAGCGACCTGCAGATGCACAGTGCAGAGTACATACCACCTAACTTAACTTACCAGTTATGATGCCATCACTCTCAATCCTCGTCTCTGAATGGTCCCACCAGAAACCGATACAGGTCAGAACTCATGCCGAACGTCCCCATTCTGTGCCGATCTCGGTCAAGGACTGGACAATCACTTTGTGAAGCTAGGTGCGTATGTCTCCGCCGTCTATTAATAGGCTGAAGAATCCCCAATTAACTTAATCTCGACATGTCAGACCCTAAAGTCCCCTACCTCAACACCCCTCGCTTCCCTTCCCCGTCGTTGCCTCTATCCATGTCTTGCCTTTGTTCTTCACCCTCAACCGGACAAGATCGACCTCATACCATCGACAATGGCACCCAAGACCTCAACCAACGCCGCTAGATTACGACAGCTCCTTGCCCGACCGGGCCCAGTACTCCTGGTTGGCGCGCACGATGCGCTCTCCGCACGTATTGCCGAGCGTGCAGGCTTCGATGCCATCTGGGCCAGCGGCTTCGGCATCTCCGCGACCCACGCCCTGCCGGACGCGAACATCCTGACCATGAGCGAGACGCTGGAGGCGGCGCAACGCATGGCCGAGGCCGTCACCTGCCCTGTCGTCGCGGACTGCGACAACGGGTTCGGCAACGCAATCAACGTGATGCGCACCGTCACCCAGTGCGAGCGCGCGGGCTTAGCGGGGGTATGCATCGAGGACAACATCTTCCCGAAACGCTGCAGCTTCTACGAGGGGGTGCAGCGGGAGCTGACAGCGCCGCACGAGCATGCGCTCAAGATACAGGCCGCCGTGGACGCGCGAACGGATCCCGACTTCGTGGTCATCGCCCGCACGGAGGCGTTCATTGCGGGGCGGACGAAGGATGAGGCCCTGGAGCGTGCGCGGGCGTACGCCGACGCGGGCGCCGACGCTGTACTCGTACATTCCAAGTCGGATTCGTTCGAGGAGTTGAGGGAGTTCGCGGCTGCGTGGGACCGCTCGTCGTCTTGCGTGCTCGTTGCGGTTCCGACGACTTATGAGGGTACCTCGGCGGATGAGTTGTTTGCGGCCGGGTTCAAAGTGGTTATCTTCGCGAATCAGGCGCTTCGAGCTGCTGTGAGGGCTATGCAGGACGCGATGGTGGTGCTTCAGAGAGAGGCGCGTCCGGCTGCTGTGCGGGACTCGATCGCGTCTTTGTCGGAGATCTATGGGCTCGTTGGGGTTAAAGAGCTGAAGGAAAGCGAGGAGCGATTTCTACCGCGGCCTGATCCTTCCCCAGTAGCGAATCGCGACGAGAACAATCATCATGGGGAGCCGGTAGGCGATGGAATTCAGGTGACTTCAAAGCTTTGAGTCTCTATTTTGCACATTATCGAACTTGAGCGAGGTCCCTCCTTCGATGTCTTTGGTACCTACCTTACTAGATCAATTGGCCCCTTAGGTCCAGCTAGATTCAGAGAACTGACACGGCTCTTACGAGTATATTTGAGTTTCAATGGATGAACCAGACTGTAGGGGTTGTAGTGTGTGGCTCCCTACTTGACAAGCAGGTAGTCGCGGCTTGACCTATGTAGAATGGAGAGAGGCTAAACAGACGGCCTCTCTCTTCCAGCGAACTGCGGATTATGTCCCTGAAAAAGAGCAAATTTGTCGCTGACAGACGTAGGTGCTGTATTATGGTGATGAGAAAGTCACCTCGTATACTGTTCCTGAGAAGCTCTGACCGTATGAGTATCCCATAACAGGAAAAGCTTTTCTTGCAAAATAACACCGAATAGCACCGGATAAGCCTCTAGACGAAGAAATTATCTGCAAACCAGTCAAGCTTCCACAAATCAGCTCGTAGGCTAGTGTGGTGCAATTGATGATGGTCTTATCTCGATGAGTAATTCAACACGAGGTTCGGCTGCAGCTCATTGTCTGCGTCGGCCCCGCACTGACTTCACTTGCATCATCATGCTACATGGCGGCTCTACCACAGAGCAAAGTGATTCTCCTGCTTGCATGAGTAGTCAATGGCATGGGTATTTAATCGTGCTAACCATAGATCAACGGCGATAACGTCTAGACAGGCAAGCGGAGGATCCGGAACCAACAGCGAGCCTCTCTACTAGCCGTATGCAGCATTGACTGCGGCATCTTCAGCCTCTCAGACTCCTGCCACATCTAGATGAATACGAGATATCATCTAGGATGTGAGGATGGTAATGAATGATATTTGCGACGCTTGTCTACCCCGCACAGACTTGTGGGAAGGATATAAGGAAGCAGTGGCACGTCGAGCGGCTATGCTTTCCGTTCGATGAACCCAGATCAGAAGGTCAATCTCCATTTACTTCACTTGTACCTTTCGCAGAAGAATCGGATTTTCTATCGCGATGGCCAAGATGTCCCTGCCTGCAACTTTCAAGCAAGCGGTATTCCACTCCGCCGGATCGTCGCTCATCATTGAAGAGAGCCCCCTCACACCGCCAGGCGACCGCCAGCTCCTTGTCAAGGTAGAGGCTTGTGGTGTTTGCTCGTCGGATCGATGGGCGCAAAATAATGTCATGGGTGGGGGCTTGTACGTATTTGCTTCAGCTTTCAGCTTCTCTTTTGTCCTGCATACAGACTGACTTGTCTGTATGTGAAGTCCCATCGTTCCTGGCCATGAGATTATCGGCCGCGTCGCTGGCCTCGGTAGCGGCGTCTCCAACTGGAAAGTCGGGGATCGGGTTGGTGGTGGCTGGCATGGGGGTCATGACGGTATCGAGCCTTCCCCTTAATAGCCATTGTCGGATCTTTTTAGCGTAAAACTCACTTCCTGCAGGTACCTGCAGAGCCTGTGACAAGGGCTTTTTCCAGATGTGCTCTGCCCAGCAGGTGAATGGGGAGACTAAGAACGGTGGCTGTTCGTTCACCCGCTTCGTCATCTGTTCTGTGGTTGTAGTTTTGAGCTGCTGACATCTATGATCAAGACGCTGAATACTGTCTTCTCAACGTCGAGGCTGCGGTCCGGGTGCCCGAGCACGTCTCCGCCGCGAAATACGCCCCCATTCTCTGCGCAGGCGTCACCGTCTTCAACTCTCTCCGTCATATGAATGTTACACCCGGGGAGATCGTTGCTGTGCAAGGACTGGGCGGGCTGGGTCATCTGGCCATTCAGTACGCGCGGAAGATGGGGTATCGAGTTGTAGCCATCTCGCGGGACTCGAAAAAGAAGAAACTGGTCCGGGAGCTCGGCGCGCACGAGTATATCGACGAGAGTCAGGTGAATGTGAGCGAGGAGTTGCAGCGGCTGGGTGGAGCCTCTTTGGTCATGTCGACTGCACCAAATGCGGCGATTATCAGTCCTTTGTTGAAGGGTTTGGGAGTCTTGGGAAAGTTGTTGATCTTGTCGGGTAAGTATGAAAGATATTATGGTTGAGCTGTTGTGCTGAGAACAAGGGGCTGACACAGGTCTTAGTGCCGGGTCCGGTCCCAGTGGACACTTCAATCATGGTGAGTTTGCTTCACTATATGGTTGGTACTGGATATTGATGCTGGCTTTGCTAGGTCGGTAAAGGACTTTCAGTGCAGGTTTGGCCGTCAGGTCATGCAACTGACAGCGAGGATGCTATTGCCTTCACCGAATTGCAGGATATCAATTGCATGGTGGAGGAGTTTCCGCTAGATAAGGCCAGTGAGGCCTATGGTAAGACCTGCTATTCATCTTTACGTGATTGACGAGGGCGCGTTCTATGTGGAAGATAAGTTTGCGAGGAAGGAATTCTCCGAGCTCAACTCCGTCGAGCCTGGTGCCTTCTCGACCATACCCTCTACACGCGATCTCCGACCCTCGAAAATTGCAATTCTCTCGATAAGCTGAGATCTTGAAGCAATACCATACTGACTCGTGTATTTCCCTGCACAGATGCCATGGTAAAAGGAACGGTCAGATTCCGCGCAGTTTTGACGATGAACTAGGCCCTCTACTGTATTCCTCTGAGCAGTAACAGGAACCAGCAGGAACCAGGTGCCTGGGCCAACATGTCCGAGGATCCACTCGGGTTTCAGTTTGAATCCTTGTGAGTATGATAGTCTTAACAAGCCCAGGAAGTGAAACGCTTGCTCGGATTGTCTTTCTTCTCTAAGGCGAAAAAGTACTTCACGAGTCAGTGACGTGCTCAGAATTAGCCGTGCGTTCGAAGAATGTTACAGACCAGATTTATTTCTCCATCAGTCAAGTAGCTTTGTATTCCTGGATGAGCTTCGGAGCTTTTCTGGAATCTCAAGGTCCGAGCACATCACATGGACATGACTACGACCTTCACGACATGAAGATTAACCGCATGGTACATTAAAGGCGAGGCTGTGAGAAAGGAGTAGTAGTTCAGGATCAGGGGTCAGCTTCGTACCACTCAGAGATCGGAGCTTGTCCGGTATCTAGTGCAGGACTGCGGAAGTTGTCCGTCGCCGGCGTCGATCTATCTCGGCACTTACTCGCAGATTGAGTGCCAGGATGGACCTGTAAGTGGGGCATAATCGCCGAAGTCACCATGTACGTATTTGTTGAGTTGTACCCGTGTGCGGACCTATACTCCAACAACATGCTGTCCAATGGAAGTTCCGGATCAAAGCTTCGCCAGAGGACTGAGGCCGGGCTCGCACAAGGTTCTAATAAAGGGAGATCATGAATGCCATTTCAAGGTTGGTTGAAAATATGAAATTGTGATATTGATTTGAGTGAGGGATGGGCTGCCCTGTCTTTTTTTAGGACGAATTGCTATCTTCCACGCTCTGGTGGAACTCTCTCTGAACCGTGATTGCATTCTTCGGCATCACTACCAGCTCTATCGTATCCTCTTCACTCTCCTCCGTGTGAGAGCCTTCGTGTACTTGGGTCACAATTGTATTTCCAGTCTCATGGGTTGTTCCGTGGGACAGATTGCCATTCGGTAGCCGGATCCATTGTTCATCATCAGCCGCGCTGACGCCGCGGGGTCTTCGGCCAACATTTTTCGAGCCGTACATGTTCGATCCGTATCCGTACTGTCGGTGAGGTGTCTTGGGGGCGGACGAGCTATTGCCAGTACGGCTGGTCATCTTCTGAGCGGCTGAGCGGAAGAGCCGGTAAATGATCGGGAGGTTGGCGCAGAGAATGCCTCCAAGGGATTCGAAAGCGGACAGGACAGCCAAGGGGACACCCTCCCCTGCGCATGATGTTAGTCAATTGGAAACACGCCATGTTTGAAGCCTGCAAATTGACTTACAGGTGATGTCACTAGAGTTCTGCGCAAAGACATAAGCTAGTCTGGCTGCACTGATGGCGCATGTGCTGGAGGTGAACCATGGAGTATTAGAGAAAAGCACCAGATATGAAGGTTACTGGACAGAAAAGCCTTACATGAAACCGATGGAGAATATGATGCACAATGCAATCTTTTTGGTAAGGGTCGTGCGGAGCCGGAGGATGACGGGGATTGGCAACGCGAAGATGAATATGTCCGTAACCATGTTGGAGCAGTTGATGTAGTATGACAGGGCCGAAGAATTAAAGCAGTGACCCTTCACAGACGGGTTCCAGAACGCAGCTAGCGGACGACAGAGCACTCCCATGAAAATCTCAATCGTTGTTATCCAAAGGCAAATGAAAATCGCGCATCCTATCACTGTTCTCGATAACCATTGCACAGGAAAAATGCGATAGTATAAGGCAAGGATACCAAGCTTAGTCGAAGCGAGGCCGACGTTGTAAAGGTGACTAGCAACATACTCCCCCTATTTAGGTTAATCCTTTGCTCGAACCAACCTGGGTTCATTGTACTGTACCTTTAAGAAGATTTCCAGGTCCTTCACTGAGACGGTGGAGGTATGTTTGCCGAATCCATGACCCAAACCTAGGGCTTTCAGTCATTATTCTTGCGTTTTATGATGCTACTTGCGTCACCTACCACAAGCCATCATTGTCACTGAATATGCCACTTCCAATGTCTAATCCTCAGAAAGAAAACTGTCAGCTTCCATTGCGAAATGGCCCCCATTGGAAGAGATAACTCACGGTTGCAAGCATTATCAAGTAGTCATCCATATGGAAGTTATCATCCTGACCTCTAGTCTTGACCAGCAACCTCATTCCCGTGGTCAACAGCATCCCGGCCATCGGTACGACATAACCCACGATCACCAGAGCCTCTCTCGAGGCGGACTGTTCCGAGCTGGCCATGATGGCGAATGAGTTTCTTGGAAAGAGGCATCAGTCGACTTGAATTTGCATCGAGGTGTTGGCTTGATATTATCAGGGAGAGATGCAATGTTTTGATTCTTTGTCTGCAGCCTGCCATATCTGGCACGCATATAGGGGCCCTACAAGCCCCATCGTCTCGTAATTATCGCGCTCCTTCGAGGCGAGCCGACAGGCATTCAATCCTGCGCCCCGCTCGGAGACCGGCCGTCAGGTACGATGTCTTGCTTTCACGGAGAAGGCACTCTCGAGATGGCGTGAGACAGCGATCTAGATCAAGATCCATGCCAATGCCACTGCCGACAAGCCGCTTCTCGGGACCGAGCGGGAACCGAGATGAAAAAGTGGATAAGGGATAGCTCTCGCCTGCGCGTGGTTGGGTGAGAGTAAAGACATAATGAGACTGGCAGCAAGATGTAATGCCAATGAAACATTCTATCGAGTGACAGGGATTAGGAATTGGGATCGCCGATGATGGCTGATCCACAGATTACCACTATATACCAAATACCGTACAATACACCACTACTAGTGTGTTACCCGGGCGGTATCCGTTGTGACCGGACCCGGTACCGGGAGGGCCGCGGAGCCAAAGAGCTGCCAAACTCTCGTTTCCGTTGTTCCCCCCTTCCTCTTCCCCACTTCGCGCGATCGACCATCTTTCTCGGAGTCCCTCTCTCCCTTAGTTTGCGGTCCGCCATGCACCGACCAGACTCTAGTCCTTTACAGGTGGCTCCTCATAAATCAATTTGTGGGAGTCACTGGCCTGATGGGTCAAACGAGGCTGGAGGTGGAGATGGTGAAAATCCTCCAACCATGGCCTTTCCCCCTCCAACTGCTGCTGCCTTCCACAAGTCACCCACAATTCGTGGTATCCTGCGCGTTTGTAAGACTACAGTATTTCCCGTTGCAGCACAAACCAGCCTCGCTACGACATTCCAAATCAGCAGTTTTTAGACATGTTTCTCTCATGGTCTATAGCTGCCTCTCCTCCTCCCGAGCCACCTCAGCCTCCCAAGCCAAAGGTGCGGTCTCGTACGGGCTGCAACACCTGTCGGCGTAGACGGGTAAAATGCGATGGTATGTATACGGTTCCTTGAGCAGGAAGGCAGAAAGTTGTGGCTCACATATAAGCGTTTCTTCCCGCTTTTAGAAACTCATCCCACGTGCATGCGATGCAGGAGGTCTGGATATGCATGCAGCTATGAGGTCCGCTTGCAGTGGGAGGACGAAATGCGTGCAGTAGGCAAGTGTCATGGACGAACAGGCGTTCAATCGAAGATGAACTCACCTGCACGCAAACGATTGGCTGATACGACCATGGAGCCGTGGACACGGACCAAACGCAAAGATCAGGATGATACCTGTCAGGTCGATGGCGAAGAGAAAGCTGTGTCGATCGGCTCTCCACCCGCCTGCCAGAGTCCACAACAAAACATTGTAACCAGCGACCAGGCTCTGGAATCCGTCTACCAGCGCCGCTACTATCAATGGGATCGACGCAAGTCAGCGTCACTAGCCAGGGCGCTGCCTGTTCTCCCTTGGAGTATCGGCATACCGGACGTTGACCATTTGTGTCTATCGTTCTATGAATCTGTCATGTGTCCCGTCGCCGTCACTGTTGACGATGAGGATAACAATCCCCTCCGCAGTACGGTGATGCGTATGGCTTTCAGGTCTGAGTTGACCTATTATGCGGTCCTCATGGCTAGTTCTCAGTATATGCGCTCATTTGACTCTCAATACACAATCTTGGAGATGCAAGTGCGGCAACGAGTACTTGGAGGGTTACGACAAGCATTGGCACGAGAATCTTGGGACACTGAGGATGTCCTCGTGCCAACAATATTTCTTTGCTCTTCGGCAGTGAGTGATGAAGTCCTTTTGTGGTGTCCTTCTGGTTTCGACCTTCGCCCTGATTCTGTTTACTAGATTTCCGCCAGCTGTGACTCGTCCTGGGTGCGTCATTTTACTTGCTTCCAGCTCCTCGTCAAGCGGGCAGCTCAGGGGAAATTTTGCAAGTCCGTCCTGCACCGATTTTTTGTCAGTTACTTCTCTGCACATCTGGTACTTGCCAAGTCTATGTTTTCCATTGAGGATTTGCTACCTGTCGTTGGACCACCACTTTACCTCGACACTAAAGACACACCGACTCTTACCCTGGATTTGCGCGAGACTTCGTGGACCTCGACAACCGCTCTACTAGGCGTGATGGATTCGAATATTCTTCATCAGATAGACATCTGGAATGGCCTCAGTAATCACCTTCTTCTCTTGATAAATGACACATTGACTATCAAAGAAGATGTTCTTGCTTTAAAATGCCTTCAAGCTTCGGATCCACCGACCATGGTTGTTGCTGCTCAAGCGTCAATTGAAACAAAGATACTAGGCTTGAGAGATAGCATCAGCAATGTCACGCAAATACTTCCAGACTCATCGATAAATCACCGTCATGCCACCGAATGCGCGAATTCATACCGCCTACTAGAGCATACAGGCGAGGCTTATCGTCTTGCCGCTTTTCTGCTCCTCTCTGAAGCATCCAAATCTTCATTCTTAGGGTTCACGCCAACGAATATCAAAGGATTCGATTCTGTACAAATAAAGGATCACGTCCACACAATTCTCATTCTGGTGGATAGGATTGTATCGAAGCTAGACTTCTTACCCATCTCCTGGCCTCTGTGGCCCCTTTTCATCGCGGCTTGTTGTAGTGACCCAGACTCGGAGGCACAGGCCAAGGCTCTAGCATTGTTTCGGACTGCTCGAGCGAAAGCCCCATACGAAAACACAATGAGAGCACAGACCCTAGTTGAGCTGCTGTGGAAACGCCGTACGCTGAATTCGGATGCAGTCGCACAGATACGCATTGGCCGCTTCGAATGGGAGGAGGTTATGGAGTTTCTAGGGTGGCAAACAAGTTTTGCTTGACTTTCTTGGCTTGAGTTACGACAACGATTTAATGACGAATACTTGAAGCGTTAACTTGCATCATCCTTCTGCACCTGATCAATGCTCTTGAGTCTAACAATTCTGAATTCAGGAGGACTGTCAATACACACAAAAAGTAGGCTCGTTGAGGTCCGTCTCCCCGGCCCTCTATCTACTATTTTTCAGTTAGAGGCAATAGCGGTAGCTTTGATTCTGCCAATCAGAGACATCTCCGTCACCACCCAGTTCAGAGGACGCATCAGTCGCGTCGTCCGACTTGCTTAGCTCAGGCTCGATAGTTCGTCCCTGCTTGCGATCGCGTCGCTTGTTTTCCCAGGCCATATAGCAGCGGAGGCCAATGACATCAAGTACAGCCAGGCAGAAGCACGCAAGGATTGCTGAGAATGCAGTCTAGTGCAGAGGTTAGCTGGTTTGTCCCTCTCCGACGCGTTACATATGGCAAGCGGGTGAATTTCACCTCGCCTGCTTCCTGATCTAATCAGAAGTCCACTTACATTATAGCGAGGGGCCTCAGTGCTCTTGAAAAGTTGTGGACCAGCAATGTTACCAACACAATACGCAATGAAAATAAGAGCAGTTACGGTACCCTTCTTGGTAAAGCCCGCTGTGTTGCTGGAGACCAAACTTAGGCTCAGTGGCCAGCCGGCTCCGAAGACCGTCACGAGCCAGACGCCCACCAGTCTACCCCATTTCCGGTGCGTGGGTAGCTGCCGCATTAAAAGAATGCCGACTAAACTGATCAAAAGAGTGAAGATCATCCAGTAGCAGCGCAAGCCAGGGAAACGGTTGCACGTCATGGCGATGGCAAAGAGCATGACGAGAGCGACAGCAGACAAAGGGATCTCGTACAGTAGTGTGTGGAAGGTGTCGAAACCGAACGACTCGATCACAATACTGGCGAACTATTTGGAGTCAGCAGGTTTCTTTAGCCGGGCTCTTCTGGACTGGTTTCGGAGCGGGTCTCCTGGGAAACTTACATTGGTGATGCCGCCGTTCGGCAGTGAGACAAAGAAGTTATACAACACTAGGAACCAAGTATTTGGATCTACTAGCGCCTCAATGAATTGGTCCTTCTTCCACCTCCGACTCTGATAACTCTTCTGAGATGCTTGTGCACGATGGTAGGCTGGGCCTCGCTGATCGGGCTTGAGAAATTTGGCGTTGAGGGGCGAATCGGGTAGAGTGAAGAACAGGAGAACCGACCAGGCGATTGAAATCAGGCCGAATATGATAAACAGCCACTATTTGAAGGACAAGGAACTTTCAGTCAGTCGGGCCAAACTGATTCAGGCTTCGTGGCAATGCCTGGTGCCTTAGCCCTGCCGTGAGCTGCATTCCACATACCTGCCAGGCGCCCAAATGATCATCAATATGACCAATGGCGTACGCAAGCACACCTCCAAAGATTGCGGCTATTCCGTTTCCCGAAAACCAAATGCAACTTCTCATCGCATGTTCAGACGGGGTA
The DNA here is from genome assembly GCF_003184785.1 of Aspergillus japonicus CBS 114.51. Lineage (NCBI taxonomy): Eukaryota > Fungi > Ascomycota > Eurotiomycetes > Eurotiales > Aspergillaceae > Aspergillus > Aspergillus japonicus. Next base: position 929,787 of record NW_020291643.1, on the reverse strand, counting down.
TACCACATGCCAATCAGCATGGTAAATCCCGGACTGATTGCACTTTCGAACACACCAAGAAGAACTCTCAGCGATGTCAAACCGGCGAAATTCGAAGCCGCTGCATGACAGGTCAGGATAATTGCCCACAGGATCCTTCACCATATGTCAGCTCGACTCATTGATTGCAGGACTGCTTCATTGAGGAGGGGTGGATAGAGGGCTAACATCATGACAGAAAGGTATTTTCCGATGGGAAACTTAATAAAACCCAATGACACGGGATACGAGGCAACAAGGTAGCCGAAGTAAAATGCGCTCGATGCCCATGCATATTGTGCAGTGGTTATATGCTATCTCCGCCGCGAACTGTTAAATCAAAGTGATTTATGGTTGAGGATGGTCAATCAATCATACCGTTCCAGTCAGAAGACCTAGGATTGAGGTATAGGAAAGGGTTGTTTTGTCGAGGTACTGCAGCAAGTACGAGAAGAACATCAGGGGGAGCAAACTATAACGACGAGTGTTAGGTTAGGGCTTCTGAAGATATCCTGAAATATATGTATCGAGTCTCGGTCTCAAGACAGCGACGTACCAGAGGTCAATTCGACGCAGGATGGCTTTCTGTTCATTATCCGAGAAATGCTGAACATCGTCGACAGACTCATGAGGGCCTTTGGAGAACGACTTCTCGTCTGCCATCATAGGCGGCGTGGTATCCTCCGAAGAAGCCATTCTTTGTGTCTTGTTCCTGCTGGTGATATGGCAGAACACTTGACTCATTCGATCTTTCGAAATTGGAATTGAAGACGGCGAAACATTCGAGAGGTGGGCAGGTAGAAGTACCTCATCCGACCACCGCATGCTTTCGCCCATTCGATGTACTTCGCGCGCAATTAATAAACGGGCGGAGGCTTGTTTCGCCCTATGCGGGCCTGGTGTCTGCTAGTCACCCGGTGGCTGTATTATTTCACCAGTATTACCGTCACGTCTGGTATGTCTCACTATTCTCAATCGGGGTTGAAAACTGCTCGCTTCGACCTACTTCTCTGACCCGTGCATAGCAGAGGTGGATCATGTCAGAGATTGAGGATACCAGCTATCTGAACCGTGCAATGCTCGCATTGTGGTTGTACGACGAACGGTCATATGAGCATCAAAGCTCTCATTCTGGCCAGAACCTACCCCTCAGCGACATCTGCTCCGAGCCATGCCACCCAGAAATTAGGAAAACATGTTTTGAGTACTTTTTCCGCACATACACCTTGTCTAGGTGTGTGCTTTAGCCAGTATTGGATGGTCTCCTACGGTTTACTGTCACTGTCCAAGCCAGAATCCACGGCCAATACGTGATAGACCCGTGAAAGCATTTATACCTTAGTCACAGGAAATGCGGAGACGTGGTCTGGAGCATTGGTGGGGCATGCAGCCTAGCGAACGTGCTATAATATAAGCAGACTCAGAGGCTCGGCTCTATAGACATCCCTAATCATGACTCCGCGAATTCACCCCTGATTCCTCCTTTTCACCCCTGCATCTAATCTCTCGACTACCTTCATGCAATGATGTATCGATCACTCACAGACGGCAGCCTCTACCGCATCGATGCGGATCTCCTGATTCCTGGGCATGGAGACCCCCTTCTCCACGGTGCCGTGGTCTGGAAGTCCAAGACTATCCTCTACGTGGGACGTCAAATCGACGTACCTCAAGAATACCAAGACGCAACGACGTCGCACGTTCCCGTAGTGATGCCAGGGCTGTGGGATTGCCATATCCACTACATGGGCGCTACGTCGGCGACGATGGACGCGGTCGTCAAGACCACACCCGCTTTAGCCGGGGCCCGAAGCGTCCCCGACCTCCACGCAACTATCATGGCGGGGTTCACCTCCGTCCGTGAAGTAGGGGGCTACGGGTGCGAGCTTGCGCTCGCCGTGAACGAGGGCCGCATCCTCGGACCCACCATCTACGGCGCTCACAGCGCCATCAGCATGACCGCGGGCCACGGCGACGTGCACGGCATGCCCCTTCACCAACTCCAGGACATGTGCGCCCACGGGCTCCCGCTGACCATTGCCGACGGGGTGCCAGAGTGTCTGCAAGCCGTGCGCAAGCAGCTCCGTCACGGCGCGCGCGTGATCAAGGTCTGCGCCAGCGGCGGGGTCGTCAGCGCCATCGACGACCCCCAGCACCAAGAGTTCTCCTTTGAGGAGATGAAAGCGATTGTCGACGAGGCTGCGCGCGCCAAACGCGTCGTCGCCGCCCATTGCCACGGCAAGGCCGGGATCATGAACGCTCTGCGCGCCGGGTGTCGCACCATCGAGCACGGCAGCTTTCTCGACGAGGAGGCTGTCGAGCTGATGCGCGAGAAAGGCGCCATCCTCGTCGCCACCCGCAGTGTGATTGAGACGGGCCTGTCGATGCGCCAGCTCTTCACGCCGGGATCGTATCAGAAGTTGCTCGAGGTCGCCGATGCACACAAGCAGGCGTATCGATTGGCGGTTGCGCGCGGGGTCACCATCGCCCTGGGCACGGATCAGTTCATCAGCTCGGATAATCCCGCTGTTGCGTATGGGCGCAACGGCAAGGAGCTGGAGTACGCGGTGGAGGCGGGGATGACGCCCTTGGCTGCGATTGAGGCCGCCACGGCGAATGGCCCGCTGACGTTGGGGGAGCAGGCGCCCAAGAGTGGGCGGCTGCTCGCGGGGTATGATGCCGATATCATCGCGCTGACGGCCAATCCGCTGGAGGATATCACGGTGGTGGGCAATGCGAAGAATGTGACACATGTTTGGCATCAGGGGAAATTGGTCAAGTCTTAGTATACATCTCTGTAGTAATATTGTCAGTCAAATTTCATGAGCAGTCCGACAACGAAGTAGTACAGTAGAAAGCTGAGAAGGGAGGGGAAGGTGGTGAGCTTGAAACTATGCTCATTGCGTGAGGATGATAGCTATTCACCATTATGTCAAATGCATTTATGGATAAGCCTCGTCCGTGACTTGCCTTCAGTCCGCGTCGTCCGCTAAACGCTGCATCATGATTCCGCTCCGCTCCGCTCCGCTCCGTAACGGAAGCGGGATAGAGCGGGTAGAAGCAAGTAGTGAGACTGGATTCAGTGACCGCTTCTCTATGTCGTCCTTGTGATCTGTCCTTTGTTGTGGTGGTGTCTCTCTATGTGGAAATAGTTTCGCATGAATCACCGAATAGGGGCATTCTATGAATGGTATATGTATGTGTCTTATAGCTGCAGTGTTCAGCTTTTCAGACAAAACTTGATCATTATCGTACCCCGCAAACCAAAGCGCTGACTGCTATCGCCATAGGACGGTTATGTGAGGCTATTTGTGAGTGCCATATCTCGACAAGCAACATCACATCCACGCACTCCCTGTGGGCTCCTGGGAAGCTCTTCGTGTGGAAAATATACTTCTGCATGAAATCATTAGACGCTTCGATATGAGTAAGAGCCTAGCATGGACCAATTGCAATCCACCTCAACGGGTCTAGTAGCTCACGTCACATCGTACATTCTGGAGCGGACACAATGCGCAAGATGTGTTGTTCTTCGCAACTGGTGGTGGTTAGTTTGTTTACGATCCATCCAAAAGTGATAGATGGCATTGGCGGTGAGATATGGCAATATGCATGTGGCCGTACCGACAGGAGTCGCAATCGCAACAAGGTAACCGCAAGATTCTCCCAAGTCTTGGATGGGGCCATTACCCCTCAAGCCTCTCAGCTACTCATAATGGCCCCAAGGGATGAAGGAAAAAGATCAAATTTAGAGTACCTGTCAAACAGAAACGACACTGCCCCGCGCCGCTCTTCCTTCGAACCCAAGCAGCCGTTCCCGCCTCTCCCCGCGGACGATTTCGCGACCAGCACTCTCGAGGTACAAACCAACACATACGCCGAGAATGACGACAATCAGGACCTGCCGTCGCCCTTGCATGCAGACATAGAAGCCGAGGACGATGCAGACTTCCAGTCGCATTACTCCCTGGACGACCAATCATTCTCTGATGCATCCACGGACTCGGAGCAATCGCCGGAGGATGGCATCTCCATGCATCATCCATTCCGGCAGTCGTCCGGCTCACTGCACGGTCCGAACGCGTTTGCACCTCCATTCTACAATCGCCCTCCGACACCACTACCGCCATCCCCCTCGTTGACCTCTCTCCTTCGCCCTCCGTTCTCCACCACCACTTCGCGACCGACAACCCCCGACAGCTCGGATGTGGAAACGCCCAACGACACGGAGGCTGCTGTCGCGAAGTCGGCGCGGCGGGCAACAACAGTCCCACGGGCTAGCCCCAAAGTTCCAACGTACGAATACTACGGCTTCGTTCTGTATCTTGCGTCCTCGCTGGCCTTCTGTGAGTGCAAAGAAACCCCGGGCTGAGTCCAACCCAGCGCAAAGACCATGTCTAACTAGCTCTTCATCCCCAGTGATCTACATCCTCTGGTCCTACCTCCCCTCCCCCTTCCTTCACCAACTTGGCATATACTACTATCCAAATCGATGGTGGTCACTGGCCTTCCCATCCTGGCTAGTCATGTCTATCATCTACATCTATGTCGCGCTGGCATCGTACAACACCGGCTATCTCACGTTGCCGATGAATAGCGTCGAGAACATCGTGGACGAGGTGGCCAATGTCGCGGTCATTGACGGCAAGGGTCGACGACGACCCGGGGGCGGAGCCAAGATGAGGCCCGGTGCGACCTCGTACCAGATCATGGGCCCGCAGAACCGCAAGATCAATTGGAAAGAGATCTGGAGCGAAGGTACAGATGCTGTGCTGGATGTTCCTGTGGGCGGTGTCTGTGAGGTTCTGTACGGGCAGGAGAGGGATGATGATGAGTTATGTGAGGAATTCGTTGAGTATTCATGACATGAATTGCGGCGCGATTTCGCCGAGATATGACTGAATGGCAGGAATGTGCCAGCCTGGATCTCAACCTGTCGCGGATGCGCTTCTCCTGACTCTTATCGTAGTGACTTGCTTCCTTATCGTCACGTGAAAGGAAGGACGATGGTTGGATTCATCACAGCCCGCCCTCCCTTTTTGTGCGTCCATACTCTCATGGTGGTAAAATGCGTAGGATGAACGGACCTTCTGTTTGATACCTGATTTTTTTCCGGGAAGTTCTTTGTGACTATTGTAAAGGTAGGTATTGAGGTCTAGATGCGGCGAGGCTCGCCCCTGTTGAGTGGACGGGAAGGAGTGCCATAGGTTTTGTTTTTTGGATCTATCACCGAGCTTAATGGTAGCTTAGCCCAGTACGTAGTACTTTTGAAGTGGACTTTAGGTAGGGTGCAAAGCAGTCCAGTCGCCAACACCACCACCCTTATCGCACTACTCCACCACAGTAGACACATTTTGAGTCAATTGCGGCAGCTGGTCTATTGACCGCAACGAATTCAAAGAGGTTGGGAAAAGTCAATGGCCAGCCCACCACTTCTCTTTCACCCTCCAGCGCTAAAAGCGGTTAAGGCCGCGTGGGCGCCTAGGGAGCCAACGACAGTTCCGGCGGCGGCGGTGGCTTTCCCCGACCTCAACTCACCAGCAGCGAGGAGAGAAACGCGCACCGGTGACCACTCAGTGACCAGCGACCGGCCAGTGAACCAGTGACCACCGTCCCAGTCCCTCCACACCACCACCACCCCCCAATTCTCTCGGCTCAAGCTCGCATCGCTGACCCTTCTCCTTTCCTTGTCCGTTGGAAGTTCTCTCCTGCGATCGTCGGTTCTCCTCCCAGCGAAACCTCGCATTGTTTGTTTTCCTATCCATCGGTGCTGACCCGGTCTGGAACGTGGTGTCCTGCCGTTGTCGCCCCGTCATTGACCCTGTTGAACTTACCACCATCTATCTTTCAAACAGACGTGCGACCTCCCCCGAGTTCCACTGATCGGTATCGCTCCCCCTCCTCAGCAGCTCGGACCTTCCTCCCTCCGCCTGCGATCGCCGGAGCTCATATCCCGGCTCGCCTCGCCGCTTGATCGTCCGCTTCCCCCATTCCATTGTTGATATCGCATGGCTTGGCAGTCTCCCTCGGCCATGGCTGGGGGTGGAGGCTTCGTCGGGCCCGGAGGTGATGGCTCCCCCAATGGCGGGCAACCCCAGGGGACAGAATACACTTTACAAGGTGAGTCGAGGCTCGAAATTTGGGCGCGGAATTTAGGGGGGGAGAGGGCGGGACACGAATGCTAATTCTTCCCTTGTCCGTTTTGTTGTTGTGGTGTAGGTGTGATGCGCTTTCTGCAGACCGAATGGCACCGGCACGAACGCGACCGCAACGCCTGGGAGATTGAGCGCGCGGAGATGAAGTCCCGCATTGGAAAGCTGGAGGGCGATGTCCGCACGAGTAAACGCTTACATGAGTCGCTGGGGAAGCACGTCCGGTTGCTGGAGGCCGCCCTGAAGAAGGAGCGCGAGAAGGTCAAGAAGCTCAGTAACAACGAGAAGGTTGATGACACTCGAGATCCGAAGGAGATCGCCCGGGAGAGCATCAATGCATTAAAAGGTTTCTTTTTCTCTTTTCCTCCCGTTATCTTTGCTTGTCTGCTCGCCCTTCACGATTTACTGACTGCTTCCCCGTCTTAGCTCAACATCCTCGGCCGCAAGGCGATGTGAACGACGCGGAGCACAATCCTGAGAACCACCACGAGTTCCGCCAAGAGAACGAGCGGGATAAGTCGCGGTTATATCTGTCCAAGTGCTCGCTGGAAGTTGCGTACCACGTCATTCCTTCGTCCCACCCGCCCCCCGATCTCAGCGATCAAGACCTTCCGAACCATTTTTACGGCAATCAGCAGCAAATGTCACAACAGACCTTGGAGGAGGTCTACCTGCAGCAACAGCGGCAGAAACAACACCAGCAGCAGCAGCAGCAGCAGCAGCAGCAGGCGAACAACATGATGGCTCGGGAAGTGGCCCTGCAGAATCACCAGCCCATCATCACGCATTACTCGGACAACGCTGCCCTTTCTCGTGCTCCTAGCCAGTTCGGGTATACTCCTGGCTCGAGGGAGGCAATGGAGAGAAGACCCATGGAACCGCAACAGACCTCGATGACTGCCCTGGAAAACCGGAAGCAAGGGTTCGAATCTGCCCCAATGGAAGAGCGTGCTGGCACGGAGGAGCAGGTATATAATGGATACGGTTCGCAAGTAACAACCAAGGAGGAGACCCGGCAACCCCAGCCTGTAGACGATGCAGATGGCTGGAACTTCGATGAACCTGCGGATACAGCTCCCCCTGCTGAGCAAATACCGCCTCACCGCCCCGATGTCGATGCTTTCCCAAATGCCAATTTCGTCGGCGCCAAGTCTCCCGCGCGGACCGGTTCAGTCTCCCATCGCCGAAAGAGCTCCGGTGCCAGAAGGAAGAGTGAAGGTGCTGCAGATCTTGCGGCGTCGAAACCAGATACTTCTTTCAAGGTTCGCTTCGCTCTCCGAGGCCACTTGGATGTTGTCCGTTCCGTGACATTCACGGGTGGCGGCAGCCCTTCCGAGCCTGAGATCTGTACGTGCAGCGATGATGGGACAATCAAGCGCTGGATCATCCCGGCAACCTATGGTACGTTTGGCGCCCACGGCGCCAACTCGAGCAATGATCTGGACATCACGAGCTACTTCACCCACCGCGGACATGTGGGAGCTGTGACTGCGCTAGCGGCTTGCTCGCCATCACAGAACTTCTCCAACGGCGGTCGCGCGCTTGGAGATGGGTGGGTGTTCTCCGGTGGACAGGATTCCAGCGTGCGTGTCTGGGAACGTGGAAGGGTTGATCCCAAAGCCACACTTGAAGGTCACACGGATGCAGTATGGGGCCTGTGTGTTCTTCCTGGAACCGCGGGATCTGTCTTTGGCGATTCCTGCAGTCATTACGGCGGGCCTGATCGGATCCTGCTTGCGTCCGGTGGTGCCGATGGCCGGATTATCATCTGGGCAGTCAGCGCACCGCCTCAGCTTTCGTCACCTCAAGCAGGATCTCGACGAGCGGGAGGCAGCCGGCGAGCTAACTCTATCTCGTCCGGTTCCAACTTCCCATCGTCGCCACAGCCGAGCACCGCAACCACCACGCCATTCCACTACACAATGGTCCGACAGATCGTCCGCTCAGATTCCCCATCGCCTACGTGTATCAGTCCATTGTCGCTTGCAGGTATCAACTTTGTTGTCTCCTATGCAGACGCATCGATCCTAGTCTACGATACGAGAACGGGCGAGGAAGTTGCAGGGATGGCCAGTCTAGAAACATACGACGGTACGCCCTCGACCGGTGTTAATGCGGTTGTTGCCACAACAGTTGGATTTGATGGTTCGGCTGGCCTTGACCCCAGCCGGACAATGGCGGAAGAGGAGATTGTTCACGGCGCGACTGGGTCAAGCGGTGCCGAGGGGGTGATTATCAGCGGATACGAGGACCGTTATATTCGCTTCTTCGATGCCAACAGCGGTATGTTATGTTCTGACGATGACCTTTCGCGGATACTAATTTGCACTCGTCCAGGTCAATGCACATACACTATGCTCGCTCACCCGTCAGCGATTGCCTCGCTCTCTCTGTCTCCAGATGGACGAGAGCTTGTGTCGGCAGGCCACGACGCTAGTCTGCGGTTTTGGAACCTCGAGAAGCGGAGCTGCACTCAAGAAATCACGAGTCACCGGCTGATGCGTGGTGAAGGAGTGTGTTCTGCGGTGTGGAGCCGCGACGGCCGCTGGGTAGTCAGTGGAGGGGGCGATGGGATCGTCAAGGTCTTCTCGAGATAACGAGGGGGTTAATTTACAGCTTCCGCGATGTATGAATCCGTTTCTTTTTGTTTCCAGCTGATACTTTCTTATGGCATGTTCCTTGGACGCATGAAATGGATGAGCGATTGGCCAGTTCTTGAGCATTTGCAATGGTCTTTAATACCTGGCATATGTTCTTTTCTACTTTGTGATTATAGTTCTTATTTTCTCTCCATACCTTTTTTTTTATTCGATCGGCTGCATCGCTCGCCACTTTTTCTTGCCTTTTTGCCCCTTCGGGTACATTGTGCTTCCCCATTTTGATACATTTTCAACCAGATAACATCATGGGACTGGAATTCAGACGGCTGCAGCTTTACGTTGCGATTGTTCAAGCATTCTACCGTGGGTTGTGGGAAGGACCCAGATTTCTGTCACACTAAGCTTACTGATACCTCTGCCATGCATATTGCGTATGCATCTTACATCGCCATCGTCTTCGCGAACGTCTACCTTTGCTTCCTTGGATGCTGCGCGACTTTTTTGATCCCCTAGTATGCCCCGGGGGCCTGCTTCTAGACTGTATAATGATTGCTCTGTTCACTATCCTCTTGCCTTAGAACCCTGCCGAATTGACCTGTACATTATCTTGCCCTACATGGCTACATGGCTACTACCATTAGGACATGATACTTAAGTAGACGCAAACCGCGCCCGCTTCACTAGCCTGAGCACCAGCAATCGAGGCCCATTATACACAAGAAAGAAGATTTGATATTCATCTCTCCCAGCATTAGATATAATATGAACAAGGGTATCAATTACCCGTCTTTCGGACCCCAGCATGAGAGAAACCCTCACTTCCTCCCGCCCTCCCACGCCTCTCTGAACAGCCCCCTCAACCGCCTCGCCTCCTCCGCATCCTTGACCCTCTGCTCCAAGAACCCCTGCAAATCCTCCCAGAACGCCTCCGTCTTGACCACCTCCTCCCCACTCGGCCCGACCGCCGGCTTAACGACCGGCTCGGCTGGTGTCTCCTCCTCCTTCACCCCCACACCTGAACCTTCACCTTCCGCTTCACCCTCACCCTCAGCTGGAACAACCCGCCCACCCCCCAGCACCATCACCGCAACCTCGACCTCCTTCCCGCCCGCCAGCAACACCGGCTCCTCGCTCAACATCTCCGCCAGCGTCCTATTCCCCGTGACGGGCTTCTTCCGGTGGAGGATCTTGATCTTCTCGAGCGCGGGCTTTGCGTCGGTGGCGTCGACGACCCGCGCCCGCACCGCGTCCTTCAGGTCGGTCACGGTCGTCGTGGAGAGCGGAAGATTGGGCAGGGTGAGTTCCAGCGCCGGGTTGCGGGCGGACTTGAGGACGACGGTGATGGATTTCGAGGAGCCCGGGGCGGCGGCGGCGGCGTTGGGGGTTTTCTTGGGCATTGTTGGGCGTGGCGGTTGGAGGCGGGGGAGGAGGTGCTGTTTCTTTATTGTTAGATTGGGGTCTGGAGTTGTATGGGAGGAGGGGGCTATGGGAGGGGAGTGCAGGGGGTGGGGACGACGTACTGGTATGCGGGCGTTGGGGTCGTCGTGGACATAGTCGGCTCGGAGCTTGATGGGTCGGCTGTCCAGGGCGGAGAGGAAGGCTTTGGCGAAGGAGATTTCGGAGGCCATGTTGGATTGCTTCCCGGGGGAATGATGCAATTTTTACTCGGTAGTGGGTTGTTTTTTGTGTTTTGGGAGAGACCGGAGAAGAGGTGGTGAGGTGGGGGGTAGATATGATGTCGCTGGATGGGAAGGAATTACCCGATCGGGATCGGAGGGATGTTGTTGATGCTGGCCTGGCCTGGCCGCAGATTGCGCTTCTGCCTCAGGCAGATACTAAAGGCGGTGGGCGCATCACACTGCTGCCTCTGACCGCCCGCGGGAAAAAATGTACCGCAAAGGAAAAGGAAAAAAAAAAGTTTAGATCTTTCCCCGAGTTGATCAGACAGGAACCCGACTTGTCAAACCTCTCTCCCCTCAGTTTCTGTCACAGTCCTTATTCACAATGGGTCGGGGAAATCGCATGAAGAAGCAGGGTCCTCCTGCCCCGCTGGATGAGTCCAAGATCACAATTTACAAGAAGCGCAAGGCCGCTGAACCTCAGAGCAAGCCCGCTGAGTCGGGCAAGAAGCGCAGAAGAGCTGCCGCTGAGGAGGAAGAGGAGGAGACCGTCAAGCCTGTCGCCAAGAAGAAGGCCAATGGTGCTGTGAACGGCAAGGTGACCAAGGTGGACGCTAAGGCTAAGACTCAGGCCAAGAGCAAGGAGCAGAAGAAGCCCGCCGCGGCTAAGAAGTCGAGTTTCATGGATTCGGACGACGAGGCGGAGGAGGATGATGAAGATGCATGGTCCGACCTGGACGATGAGGAGATGCAGGACGACGAGTTCGGCGACCTCGATGCCGTGAGCGACGACGAGATGGCCTCCGATGATGATGACTCGGTTGTCGACTCCGAGGACGACGACCACCCCCGCGAAGCCATGTTCTCGGACGATGAAGACCTTTCCGACGCAGAGGAGCGGCTGACGGCTGCCAACATCGAGGGTCTGTCCCGGAAGTTGGATATGGCGAGACAGGAGGAGGAGGAGGAGGCCGAGCTCGAGTTGCAGGAATCCGCCATGCAGACCAACATCGCGGGAGACCGTCCCGACGTGTTCGCCGACGACGTCGGCCAGCCCGGCCTGGCCCCCGACCTCCAGCTGCTCCGCACGAGAATCACCGACACCATCCGTATCCTGGGCGACCTGAAGACCCTCGGCCAGCCCGGCAAGTCGCGAACCGACTACGTCAACCTGCTCCTCGGCGACATCTGCACCTACTACGGCTACACGCCCTACCTTGCTGAGAAGCTCTTCAACCTTTTCACTCCCATGGAGGCGTTCGCCTTCTTCGAAGCCAACGAAACCCCGCGTCCTGTTGTCATCCGTACGAACACCCTGCGCACCAACCGCCGGTCGTTGGCCCAGGCCTTGATCAACCGTGGTGTGGTCCTCGAGCCTGTCGGAAAGTGGTCCAAGGTTGGTCTGCAGGTCTTCGAGTCTGCCGTTCCCCTGGGTGCTACTCCCGAGTACCTGGCCGGTCACTACATTCTCCAAGCCGCCTCCTCCTTCCTTCCCGTTATGGCCCTGGCCCCGCAACCCAACGAGCGTGTTCTCGATATGGCCTCCGCCCCCGGTGGTAAGACCACTTACATCTCGGCTCTGATGCGCAACACTGGTACCGTCATCGCCAACGATGCCAGCAAGCCCCGTGCCAAGGGTCTGATTGGTAACATCCACCGTCTCGGCTGCAAGAACACCATCGTGACCAACATGGATGCCCGCACTGCCTTCCCCAAGGCCATGGGTGGCTTCGACCGTGTCCTTCTTGATGCCCCCTGTACCGGTACCGGCGTTATCTCCAAGGATCCCAGCGTCAAGACCTCCAAGAACGAGCGCGACTTCCTTGCCATTCCCCACATGCAACGCCAGCTGCTTCTGGCCGCCATCGACTCCGTCGACCACAACTCCAAGACGGGAGGCTACGTCGTCTACTCGACCTGTAGTGTTACCGTGGAGGAGAACGAGGCGGTGGTCAACTACATTTTGCGCAAGCGCCCCAACGTCAAGCTCGTCGACACTGGCCTGGGTGACTTCGGTAGCCCCGGTATGACCAACTACATGGGCAAGCACTTCGACGCCAAGATGACCTTGACCCGCCGGTACTTCCCCCACCGTGAGAACGTCGACGGTTTCTTCGTCTGCAAGCTCAAGAAGACCGGCCCATCCCCGACCGCCAAGTCCGGCGACGCTGCCGCGACCACCAAGTCCGACCGCAAGGCCTCCAAGTCCCCGTCCGCTCCCTCCACCGACGACGAGAGCATCGACAAGACCCCGATTGTCGACGAAGACGGCATGGTTCTGGAGACGGAGGGTGGATCGTTCGGTCCCTTCGAGGAAGACGACCAGGACGCCGAGCGCATTGCCCGCGCGGAGCGCAACCGCCTGCGTCGCAAGGGTCTCAACCCCAAGGCCGTGAAGCCCGCCAAATCCTCCTCCTCCAAGCCCAAGAGCGACTCTGAGTCCGAGAAGCCCGCCGTGGAGGCCTCCCCGAAGACGGACAAGAAGAAGACCGATGCAGACACCAAGGCCAAGAAGGATGAGCCTACCTCGTCCCCGGCCGCCAAGAAGTCCGCGAAGAAGACCAAGACGCAAGAATCCACCACCCCCGCCACCCCCGCCACTCCCGCCACCTCTACTACTCCCCCCTCCGACAAGAAGAAGAGCGCCGCGAAGAAGCAGGCCGATAATAAGAGCGGAAAGGCCAAGAAGGCCGCCAAGAAATAAAGGGTGGGCGGTAGTCGGGTGTGCATCTGATTCTTGTATGTATTGTCTGGTTTGAACCAAAAGCATTCGTCTTGTGTTTGGTATGGGTGGCGCATTCTTGTGATTCTCGTGTTTTGAAATGGATAGATAGCTTCGGTTTGAAGCTCGTCAATAGATACCATTATGTTTGTGCAGCCGAGTCCAGATTGACTGTAGTGTATACTGTGAATGAGTAGAGTGTAGCTGGGATGGCGTCAAAGAAATCATCGACGGAGTCGTACTCGGTTGAGCATAGACAGAGTGCAGTGTCTGGCTCATTTCCGGGTCACGCATGTTATCTCTTGGGGAGGTCTGGTTCACAGCCCCGCCAAACTAGCTTCGACGCAGCCATACCACCTGATTTAGGGCGAGCCTTGACGTTGAGGCTTGCCCTATCCTTGACCTCTAACAACCTCACATCCAAGCGGTATATCCTATATGTACAGTACAACCGCACACCCCTACTCTTCCCCGTTCCATAACTACTCCTTCTATAACCCATCCACTACTCCAATCAAGCCAAATACCAACCAAAACCACCTTAATCCACTCAACCTACATAACAACCCAACCTAACCCCCGTAACAAACAACAGCATAACCCACCCAGAGTGATAATAAACAAAAAACCCCTCAAACCCTATCTCTATTAAAGCCCCTCAAACATACACGCACACATACACACACACACACACACACACACACACACACACACACACACACACACACACACACACACATATATACACACACAAAACAAACACAGCCAAAGAACAATGAGACCTCCTTGCCTCCCCCTCCACAGCATCACAACGACCTACCGGGGAGTTTGAAAGAAAGGGGGGTCTGGGGGTTCTCCCCCAGATACTACTTTACTTATAGGAGTGTAAGAGTGTAGGAGTGTATGGGGAAGTGGTTGTATGGAGGAGGGCGGCCGCTGGGAGTCGCGTCTGGATGATTGCTGAGGCTGGGTTTGTATTTGGCTGGTACTGGGATGATTGCAGTGATTTAAGAGGGTTCTTGCAGCTGTTGTATGTCAAGGTGTATCGAGTTGGAATGCACTATTGAGCCTCGAACGCATACTATACGAACAATTGAATATATGAGCAATCTGTCTTAGTTCAGAGCATTTATGGACAAGGACAACCATCTTAAAACTTTGCTATGCATCATTCAATCAAATCAACCTTCAAAAAGCAGGCAGCAGGCAGGTATCTAACGGAAAGCACCACGCTATCTAAGATCCCCTCATATATCCACAGCGTCTAAACCAATCAACACCAGGGCACTCCAGTCTGTACCTTCCAGGGTATTCCAGTCCCCCCAATGCAATTTCAAAAAATCAATACGGAATCAAGTCCGGTAAATCTTCACCACGCTGATGATGCTCTTCCGACAGATCGGGCAGAGATCCACTTGACGGGCACACGTCACACACGCGCAGACATGTCCACAGTCATAGAACAGGGCATCCTGCTCTTCGCCATAGCAGATCTGACACAGATCCATCTCCTCATCCGCCACTTCCCAATAGCTGATACCCTTGCCGTGGCGCTTGCCGTCCTTGTAGCCACCCACGTATTTGTTGCCGGTCTTGCGCTCAACAAAGGTACCCTGGCCATGGCAGACACCCTCGAACCAGTCGCCTTCATAGGTATCGCCAATCGGGTATTCCATATAGCCGTTGCCGTGGCGCTTGCCGAGGACGAAATCGCCTACGTACGTGGCAGCAAGGTCGGAGACGTGCGTGCCCTTGCCATGGAAGTAGCCCTTCATGAATTCACCGCTGTAGTACTCGCTGGTGAACGTGGCCCGGAGGGTCTTCGTGCCCGTGTGGGCCCGAGTAGGATGTCTGCGCGACGCGGCCCAAAGATAACGGACAAGTTGGTCAGGGTTGGCGAACATGCCCTCAATATTGAGCTTAAGACGGCGGTCCTTGTTAACCTTATCCCCAACGATAAAACAGGTACCGTCGGGCACGAAAGTCTCGAACGTCTCACCGGAAGCCATGGTGGTCACGTTGGTACCATCTACACGCTGCCAGACCTGAAAGTCCTTCATTGGCGCCCACTTGAGATGCTTACGGATAGCGGCCTTGATGTTCTCTTCTTTCTTCGAGAAGAAAGAGCCCACAGTCCGTAGAATCTGCGCCTCAATGTCGAAGACTTGGATGAAGTAGTAGACGTGCTCCACCGGTTGAGGGACTTCAACCTCTGCAGGGGCATCCACGCTCACATCAGTCTCAACTGGAGCGTCAGAGGGCGTCTCGTTGGGTTCCTCGACCACGGTGATGGCCTCAGTAGCCTCGACTTCCATCTGTTGAAGATCCTCTGCGATAATTGCAGCAATGACGGCGTCGTTCTCGTCTCTCACAGCGGTATTCTCAACGTGGACTGCCTCAGCGACCTGGCTTTCGGTGGCTGTTTCAGCATTCTGTGGGTTGATCTCAATGTCGAGTTCACGAGACACTGGCTCCGGAACAATGCTATCCAGCAAATGGTCCGGAATGTTGCCAGATGAGCTGGGCTGGGCAGCGCCGACCTCATGAAGAGACTGTCTATCCTCGGAAGACTCGGAACCGTCTCGCTCAAGAATAGCTTCTTCTGGTTTGGCTTCAATGGCAATGGCCTGCTGTGGGTCCGCGATGGCGAACAGCTTCGCATCTGCATCCGAAACGATCTCCATCCAGAAGCGAGCCGTCTTGGCAGGCAGCTCCAAACTGTTGCATAGCTCCGTGATACGGGCAAAAGCGAGTGTAGGACCGAATTGATCGCGAGTGTGTCCGATCTGCCACAAACGGACATATTCAGGACTAGTGGCCTGCTCCGTCTTGGTCGACGCCCACAGCGCGATCTTCTTGCGAAGGTCAACATAGTTGGACGAACGAGGCACCGTTAGGTACATCACGCTGTTTGCCGTTTTGGCCTGTGCCATCAGATCGTAGGTATCAAACAGACTGCTCAGTTGATCGTACTTCGGAAGCGAGTACACTTCAACTTCGATCTCATCCTTTTCACTCGAGGTCAAGGGCAAGGTTCCGGTCTCGTAGTATTCCTTCAGCGGCGCGGACACCTCCCATGGCCCTTGAGGACCAGGTAGGTAATCCTGCACGACGTCGCTGCGAATGTACATCACTGCAATGGCAACGTCGTGGCCAGTCTTGTGATCAGGCTTTTGCGAAGCGTCTAGACCGAGGTGAGGTCCGAGAGCAGTCTTCCGTGTCAGACATTCGACACGGTTGTCACTCCCATCATCGAAAGCCAGCCACCTGGTACCAGGGCCACCTGGACGAAGAATACTGAAGAACTTGCCTGAGGTGCGTCGGCCACGGTGGACGATGTACCCATACAGAACATACTTGCCGTCCTGACCATCCAGTAACCAAGGTGTGAGGTCTAGCTCTTCATCCAGCTCGACTCGGTTATAAAGGAGGCGCCACTGCCTAGCTGCCTTGTCCAGATGCTGACGACCAAGCTCCAGATGCAGGATGGGTGGAAGCACCCACCGTCCCGGCTTGGCACTGAGGTATTGAGTGAAGGCGTCGTTGGTGGTCTTGACCTGATCCGCAGCCACACAAATGCGGGAATTGTACTCCTTCGGTATGGTGTTGATCATTCCCTCCCCTTGTGCATCAACAGGGACCGAATCAATAGATGGGCTGTCGAACAGCTGGGCGAGCTCATGTACTGCATCGGTGCCGTCAAGCTCGATCTCGAGGGTCCGACGCAAGCGTTCCCAGAATTCGCATACATCACCCGAGTACTCATGCAAGTTCCGCAAAATTGATGTGATCAGATCAGTGTCTACGTACTGCAGTGATTGACCTCGCGAACGCAGCTGCCAGAGGAACTTCTGCAACGCGTCACAAAGCGGCTTGGGTTTGACATCGCAGTCACTGAGATGTTCCAAGACGTTCGCTTTCTGAATGATCTTGCAGAAGGGAGCAAGGTGCACCCACGTGGCGAGCCCGGCTACCTCCGCACTGTGGTTGATGACCGAGTCCCCTAGAGGACGGTAGCCGGTCAAGCTCAAGCTATCCCAAGTAGGCTCGGTGTCACTGGCATGCCACCAGAGCGACCGAGTGGGATCGTCGACGATGCGGATGTAAGCATCGAACGCGAGCGTGTCGTGCCGAAGCAGTGCCTGGCGCTGGCCCCGCTGACGGCGGTGGATCTGGTCCCACGGGCCGTGAAAGTTAGTCCAGCCCCAATCCAGGTTGTGTGGGTTGAACTGGTGGCACGATGACTGCATCCACCCCGTTCGCGGCTCCTCTGGGTTGTAAAGTATGACACCAATCTGAGCGGACACCCGCCAGGAACCAGCCCCGGCAGCATTCTCCTGGCGAGCATGAGGGTACTGAGCCTTGAATTGCTCAAACCATGCAGCCGTATCCTCAGTCTCTGCAAACTTGATGTCAACCTCGGGAACAGTGTTGTCCAAGCTCTCTTCAGCAGGGCCCTGGAGCACCTTGAACTCCGTATCCGGATAAGACTTCTCTGGAGTGGGCATGGTCGGAGAGCACTCGATGTAAATGCTCAGGGAGTTGACATTGTTACCGCGGGGGAAGAACTTGATGGTCCACCAATAGCCACCCATGTAAGCTGGGGGCGAGCGCATGATTTTAGCGCGGTTGGGGCGGTCCGGGGAGCCACGAACGCCTTTGATCTTCCACGTCAGGCGTGCCTTTTGGATAGGACGGTACTCTGGATCATCCAGATCGGCGTGGAAATTCTTCTCCCAGTAGTCATCTAGGCCAGTCAGCAGTCCGCTCCACGTTTCTAACCTTCGTCCCATGGTTTGGAAGCTTACACTCATAGGCGCTATAATCGCCATCCGCTGCAGATTCAATTTCCTTCATCTCTGTCTCGTCCGGCACCGTAGAGTCCTCCTCAATCTCGGCCCAGTAGGCATGTTCTAATTCAGGTGAGGCGGGTTGACCCGCTGATGCCGGGTCGGCATCCTCGATTATCTGTGTTTCGCCTTGCGGGGCATCTGGGAGCTCCTCAGATCGAGGCTCTGCCGATGGTTCGAAAGGCATGTCGCTAGACGGCTCAGGAGCATCCTCCGTGGTGGTCTCAATGGTCACCGTTGTTGCAGTGGCTGGCTCAGTCGGAATAGAGTCGGTGGTAAGGGTGATAGGAGGGGGCACCTGGTCCACCAAAGCGGTAGAACTCTCCATCTGGGAATCCATTGCTGGGATTCAAGAAGATGGACAAGTGTGAGAAGAATCAAAAGACGACGAGTCAAAGTAGCAATGGGGTGACCTGTCCCTAAAGGCTACTGTCGAAGGCGATACAAAACACGAGTGAAGGAGGGCTAGACTGGGGACGATGAGTCAAAGCTGAGAAACACGAGGAGTCGTAGCCTCAGAATGTGTGCAACCAACAGAAGACAATCAGACATTCAAGGGTCAGGAAGTCTGCTGCAATGCTGCCTGCTTGAGTGTTTGAATGGCAGGCTGACGGGTCCCCAAAAAGTGGTCAGGCTGCAGACCGAGGGGCAATGATGGGGGGATTGAAACGTGAGAGCCTGACAGGCAGAAAAAAAGCGAGGGTCTAGAAGAAAAGGCCAACGATAAGACGCAACGAGCAAGGCTTATCAAGGCTGGAGCAGCAGATAATAAATTAGGGGCACAAGTGTCAAATCACTAGTGCTGAGAAAGACAAAAATGAGAGAAGGGAATAGTGTGAGGGGAAGTGGAGGTTGGCTGATGCTCAGCAACAGTTTCCCACAGTTTATCACACTGAATCGGAGAGATTGTGCTGTAGTCTCCCCGTAGCTAAGTATATCAAATCCGGGGAAGGAGATGCGGGAAGTATAGATAAGTAGAGAGAGAAGCTATCCCGACCCGCAAGAAAGGATGAAAGATGGTAAAAACGCAGGAAAGCAGTTGAAGGGAGGAAAGAAGGAAGAGGAGGGAAAGGATGAACTGAAAAAAGAAGCAGAAGAAGAAGAAATCAGAAGAAGCAACAAAAGCGAGTGACAGAGAGAGCTAGGTACTAAACTGATCGAGGGGGGGAAGAGCCAATGGCAAATGGATGAGGATGAGGCGGCAATGCAGCGGCCAAATCACGAGGCGCTCACCGCTGGTTATTGGGGAATCAGAGCCACTTCTGCTTCTTTTTCCCCCGGATTATTAACATCCGTCTCCATCCCGTCCATTGCCACCACACTCGGGTAAAGCAATTAGAGATGAAAAGAACTGAGAAGGAAAAAAAAATCAATTGTTCTCACCCGACCAGATTGCGTGGATAGAACCAACCAACCCAAAAAAAAAAAAGAATAAAATCAAAATATGGAACACTATACAGGAAACTTGAACTGTCCTGTCCTGTCCAGTCCAGCCAGTCCCGTACAGTACCATCTTATCGATTGTCGCGCGATTGATCGACCGAACTAGCCGGGGGGAAACAACACACCAGGAACTGACCTGTCAATTTGCGTTGGTTGCCTTTCCCCTCCTTTCCATCATTTCCCCCCCCACACCCCCCTCCCTCACCCTCGAGGGAAGAATCGGGTATGAATACAACACATCCAATTCAAATCAAAGAAAACATTCTCAAGGCATGGAAACTCCATTTCATTGTTCACTATCACAGGTACAACTTTCCTTTCGTTGAGTTCTTTGTGCAGTATCCGTAGGTCTTTTTCGCATGCATCCCTCGGAACTTGGAACGGCAAGTCAAACTCCCAGCCTGGAGAGGTCCGCCCGATCCTCTGGCTGGTGGCAACAGTCTCGGATAGGACAAACTAATTGAGGGCCTTTTCCACGCCCATGATCGACCTGTGGAAACGCTCCATCGACCCAGTGCAACTCCATCGGTGCCATTCGCCGTTCCACCTGTTGGTATTTTCCCCTCTTCGCCCAAACTTTTTGCCCCTCTGCCGATCCAACAACCTCTCCCGAACCTCCGGGTTTTCGATGGGTTGCCGTCCTCTGCCGTGCAGATTCTGTCCCAGGGCCTCGGAGCTGCTCGTCCGATTTGCCTCCCTTCTCAATATCCTCTCTGACCGCAGCGCAATAAGTGGGGGGGTTAGCGTGACCGTAGCGCCACGCCTGGATCGGCCTTTAGTTACCGACGCGGGGCCGAGATAGGAGGGGAGCTCTCCGGAAAATCGCCCAAGTGCTCGGTGAAGGGCGCCTTGAATGAGCGAGGATGCGGCCTTTGGAGTACTGGAAGTGCAGAAACTGGAAACAAATCATGCAACGGCCATTTCGCCAAATGTCTGCCGAAGTTTACGCAGTGGCCATGATCAATTCTAGGCCTGGGAGGCATCCGGTGCCCCTGCATCTGCTCTCGCAAAAGAAGCGGCCACAATGAGTGGGAAGACAACTGTAGCTTCCGCATATACCTTCACCGATTCACCGTCAGCTTTGATCTTGCCCCAGCTGACGGCCTCATCCGGTCGCGCGCCGGCATCGCTTCCATCGAACTCCTGACCAGTGTTCACGTAGACCGCATGCTCCGCACCGTTCCGCATCAGACAAGCATTCGCAATATGGTGTTTGATGACTCCACCTCCGAGGATGATCATTCCCGCCCGAGCAGCACGGACCGCCATGGTATTGATCCGGCGCACATCGTCGACGATATCAACGCGCAACCGTTGCGGGGAAGATTTGAAAGTGTGGAAGTAGAGCATGTCTCCAAGGGAGCCATCCGTCAAAGCCGGGCAGAAGACGGGAATGTTGTTGCGGGCGGCCCAATACAGCACCGAGTCCTCGTCGTTGATCTCACGACCCAGGCGTTCGGTGATGCGACTCGGGGTCCAGTGCAGTTCGGCTTCCTCGTCCCCCGTTTCCAACGCCTTCTTCTTCGCGGCCTCCTGCTCTTCTAGCATCTTATCCAGAATCGGGACCAGCCAATCCTCAAAGGCGCAGTAATTGCTATTGGGGACAATCAAATTGCCGATCCGATTCAAACCTTTAGCCCGCAGTCCCGCGCCAGGTGTAGAGAAGGAGCCCATGTAGGTTGGCGCCAAGCACTTGATCAAATCTTCTTCCACACCGCCAGCGGTGGTGACAATGGCGGAAACATGGTTGTTTTTGACGAGGTAGCGAATAGTGTCGCGGAGGCCGGAGGAGATCAAGTTGGAAGTGTACCCGAGAAAGATGGTCGTTTTGGCACCGGTTTCGGGATGGCGGTAAGCTTTCTTTCAGAACCGAGTCCTGTGAGCGAGTATGCCTTTTAAGATTAATATGGTAGGTAGAGTGGCCTTACCATGTTGTTGATGATGCGGGCAGCGTCTGCGACCGCACTGCCTTGAAAGCCCGTGTATCTCATGTTGTCGACCAATTCGGCAACAGTAATGTCCCGGTCCTTGTAAAGATCAAAGTCCACTCCGCTCACTTTTTGTGTGCCTTCTGGCACAGGCTCTGATGCGACCAAGACAGCATCGGTGACGGAGGAGGGAGGGGCATTCTCGGCCGCCGGGACGTTGTTCGCAGACATTCTTGGGAAAACTTTGAGGAAACCAGTTGATTGAGTCTGAAATGCTTGGTATAAGAAGAATCAAAGCACTGAATTGATTTCCAATATTGTCCCCTCGATGCTCGACAGAAGGAACGCGAGAAGAGTGGTGAAGGTTGGTGGTCACGTCAAAAAAAAAAAAAAAGCGGGTTATGTTTTCCCCTTAGGCTAGCCTTTTTTTTCGTTGGCACTTTTTTTCCAGTTTCCCCCCTCTTCTGCTAAAAGCGGATGGCGGGGGGCTCGCAGGAAATGCCCGGCGGCGGGCATTGGCAGATGGCAGGCAGTTCAGTTCAAGGTTCAAGGTTGGCAGCTGCTGCAAGGATGCCTGAGTATCTGCCTGAGGCCAGAATGGACCTTCGACACCTCAGGCACGAGGTGGAAACTGGACCCCTGGCCTGAGGCCAACTCCGCAAGTTATTTTTGAGTTTCCCCTAGAAAAGCGAGTCCCTGCAATCGAGTGACTCCCTGGCCAACTAAAAGCATCCGAATCCATTGCCTGGGCCCCATCGCTGAGTCTGGTCAGAGTCGCTCGTTTTTCCCTCTTGCTCCAACCTACCTACCTCTTTCGTGACCCTCTTCTTGACTCTGTCTAGACTCTGACCTCGAAATCCTTCCAGTCCTTCCAGTCCTTCCAGTCCATCTTCAATAATCATTTACCTTCTGTTTCACCTCTAGCTTCTCAAAAACCGTCGGATTTCCCTTCCAACCACCGCCGTTACACGCAAACCGATCTTGGGGTCTCTGGGCGCGTTCCGGCACCGAGAACGAAGACCGCGATCCCATCGCTGGGGATACTGCTGCCCAGCTCCCACTCCTACTCCCACTCCCTTGCAGCGCAGTCTTTCCGGTGATTTACTTGACACGTTGTCGCCCATCAGACACTGCGGACCACAGCTCCAGTTACGTTGAAAGATCAGGTAAATTGAGTTTGCGTCTTTTGATTTTTGTTTGCTATTGTTTCCGTCAGAAGCTCGAGGTTTTGAGGTTCTTTATTATCATCATCTACCATCACCCTCATCATCCTCATGTTCTTTGAAACGGCTTTCTTCTACCACTCTCGACCCCTCCGATGAAGATTTCCGGCTGTGTGAGACACTGTACTCCGTTCCTTGAGTCGTGACCAGCCAGAAGGTCTCCCCTCGCACTGGAAATCGAAATCTGTCTGCTGCCGCCTGCGTGATCCCCGATCCACCCAGGAAAGCTGCCCCGGCTTGTCCAGTCACGGGCTGAATCAATCGGCGCCAACCGTGGCTGCCGCTAAGCATGAGGGATGGTGCCAAATTGGGATCCGCGCTAAGTGGATTGAACTGGATTCATGCTAAAATGATTACCTAATTTTCAATCCTGGCCCGTGCGTTTTCTCTTTTCCCAGTGACTGGCAGACTCAGTTTCACCCATGCTGGGCTGGCTCGGGGCTGGCATGCTTCATTCTACCCATCACGTGTTCTCCACTGCCCGTTCGTTCGTTCGTCGGTCGCTCGGTCGGTCGTTCGATCGTTACTCGCTCGCGCTTTGGCTGCGACTGCGACTGCTGCTGCTGCTGCTGCCGCTTCCGCCTCTTTGCGTCAATTGGTCTTTCCAACCCGCTCTTTTCGAGACTCCTGCTTCTTCTTCTTCTGTCCATTTGTCTCATATCCATCCATTTCCTCGGTTTCCTTTCTTTCTCTTTACTTTACTGGACTTTTGAATTTTTGTTTACTTCACCCTTTCCCTTTCTTTTCTTTTGGACATACTTTCTTTCTTTCCTCGAAGTCCGAATTTCATCCCACCCAGTACCTCGCCTTGGTTGAACCTCTGAAGTCCCGCGTTACTAATCTGTCGCAGGCATCCTGCCGGGTTGCTTTGTCTCATGTGCACTAGCATGACCTGGTGATGTCTCAAAGATACCCTCCGCCGTCTGGGTTCAACTCCCGTGACCGTTCTCCGCAGCGTTTTGGGGATCGTCGACCCCCGGCAGGTCCCCGAGGATCCGACGATGCCAACATCCCACCCTTGGGCCGAGAGCCACCTCGAGGTCCTAAAGCTTTGATTGACCCCCCGCCTCGAGGTGCTACATTTGCTGGTCGTGGCCGAGGATACACCGCCCGGGGAGGAGATTTCCGAGAACGAGATCGAGACATTCGAGATCGCGAACGAGACCGAGACCGAGATTTTCGCGATGTCCGTGATGGCCCGCCACCTTTTCGCCGCGACCTGGATCGAGATCGGGACTGGAGCCGGCGCGATCGCGACTTCGATCCTCGAGAACCCCGCATCGGCTTCGGACGCGGTCGCTCGCGCTCTCCCCCACCGCCTCGCGACTTTCGCGATATAAGAGAGCCTCTTGGCCGAGATCCTGATCTCGTCCGCATGCGGCGCGGCTCCCGAGATAGTTTGATATCTGTCTCCTCGGCAGTGCCTGACGTCCCGGCAGGAAACAGTCACCATGTTCGGACCGGTCCCCCAATCCGTGGGCGTGGTCGGGGTGAGTGGGAAGCAGGACGCGGCAGAGGCCGGATGCCTTATTTAGACGATCGTGACACTTTCAGGCGCAGAAGTCGGTCGCGCGACGGACGCTGGGATCGGGAACGCGACCGGGACCGGGAACGAGACCGGGACCGGGAACGTGAGCGTGAAAGAGAACGAGATAGAGATCGCATACTCGACCGCGACCGTGAACGTGAACGTGAACGAGTACCGTTAGACCGCGACCGTGAGATTGACCGAAGAGATCGGGAAAGAGAGCGTGACATACTGCAGGAGAGACGAGAAAGGTTCGAACGACGAGACGACTTGGAACGCCGTGTTGAGCGCGATGACCGGGAGCGACCGGGGGATCACTGGAAGCGTGAGCCGCCTGCCAATCGATTGGAGAATCCAAACCGGATACCTAGCATATCTGCCGCCTCACCTGTCGCTACTGCACCCCAACCAACAACCCCTGCAGTTCCCGAGCGGGTACCTGAGCCCCCTGTTGTTGAGTCGCCACGCAAACCGTCGGGAGGAGATGTCCGCCGCGAGCCAGAACGAACTGAGCCACCTGCACCACCAGGTCGTGCGGAGCCCCCGAAAGAAGCAGTAGTTGCGCCGCCCGTGAAACGATCTCCTCCCCCGGCTGCGCCCCAGGTTCCCGCATTCGGTTCGGTTACGGCGCCAATTCTCGAAATCACGGCAGACAAAACAACGGCAGACTCGGCGCCTGCTGCATCCACTGTTGCCAACCCCGAAAAGGAACGCCCCGAGGCGCCGCCACGGGCCTTAGGACATCCACCCACTGCCCCCAAAGCTGATCGGGCACCTCCTCAGCTGCCTCTCGAGCAGCGAATCCGACGCGATGAGACCAGACGTGACGACATAATCGACACACCGGCAAAGCCCGAACCCATCGCACGTCTGCCCAAACCGCACGCCGCACCCCCACCCAGTGGACCTATGGTAGCAGAGCTTTCTCCGCCTACTGCGCCCGCTGCCATGGTGGCCAAGGAGACATCGGCCTTCCATGAGGCAACGTCGCCAAGCAAGCCAGGGCCTGTCCCGATGACGGTAGATTTTGGCCGGAGGCCGTCTGCGGCAGGACGTGCGGTATCTCCGGGCGCCCACACCTCCCCTAGGATGCCGAATTCAACGATCCCAACTGGACCACGTGCTCTTCAACAGCGACCATCTGTTTCCCGCGGGCCGCCCAAGCCTAACAAGCAATGGGTTCGTCCTGGATACAGTCGTCCACCAGCCGGGCCAAGTTCAACCCTCCCTGCAAAACGGGACTCTATTGATGAAAAAGAGCGTAGTCTTTCGGTCAGCGAAGAGCACCGGCGGGATTCACGTACTGATATGGATGATTCAGGCTCAGGGCCAGAGGCAGGAGAAATAGTCAGTGAAAAGGATCCGACTGAGCCAAGGCTTGAACTCCCACCTTCGCCTCCCCTAGCGGCGCAACCAGAGAGACCCAGGGAGAGATCCGCTCCGCCTGTACAGAAGGAAAAAACACCCGAAAAGCAAACGGAAAAGCCAGCGGAAAAGCCAGCAGACGCACCGAAGAAAGTGGTTATTCCCGATTTCACACGGACTAGCGACGAAGAGGAAGACGAGAATATCGTTTTCACCCAAGACTATCTTGAAGAGAGGAAAAGGGTGTTCGAGAAGGACATGCAAGCCCTCCGAGCGGAGCTTCCTCCGTCTCCGTTAGAAGATCCAACCATAATGACGCTACTGATGCGTATCCAGCTACTTGGTGCCTTAGCCCATGCCACCGTCAAAGACAAAGCACCAATCCCTCCGCCTGTCCGGGAGGAAGAGAAAAGAGCCAGCGATGAGAAGCCGGATGCAATGGATGTGGACACCGAGCCGAACGGAAAGGCCGAAGATCACGAGCCACCGACCAAGGAGGTTATGGAATCGGTGCCTGCTGCTGAAGTACTCTCTGTGGAGACTTTACCGTTTCTCAACACTGGTCCCCCGACCCCGTTGTCAGATCTGGACATCTACCAGGAGAATGCAGCAGCTCATGAGCAGCTCAGGGATCTTTTCCGCGGAGAGCTAATGAAACAACGTAAAGAGATCGCTCAAAAGAACGCTGGCTTACGGCTTGATTATCTTGCTCACTACAAGCCCTGGAGGCTGAATGTTTGGGAATTGGATAATGCGAAAGAAAAGACGTCGGTCACGCCCGGACCAACCACACCTCCTGCTGCCCCCATTCCTGTGACGCCTACACCTCCTGTGGAAAGCGGACGAAGATATAAAGGCAACAGCGAGCTGGATTTTCAGAACGCTCTTCGCGCTTCCGAGATTTCGGCACAAGAGGAACTCGAGAAGCGTCGTGGCAACAAAGCTACCGCTCAGCCAGATCTATCCCGCGAAGCCGTCATCCCAGACATGCTAGAACCGCGCGAGGTGAAGGCACAAATCTATAAAGACACCAACAACATTATTGATCCTGAGAACGCCATGGACGTATTCGGCTTCCTGCCGCCGCCCAATGACTTCACTAAAGAGGAACATGTTATTTTCACAGATGCATTCATGGCACATCCCAAGAAATGGGGCAAAATTGCGGAATCATTGCCTGGACGCGACTTTCAACAATGCATCATACATTACTATCTCACCAAGGAAGAGATCAAGTACAAAGCCAAGCTCAACAAGCGGTGGAGTCGTCGGGGACGGGCTAGAAGATCTGCTCGTCCAAAGTCGAATGCGCTCATGGCCGATTTGGGTGTGGTCAAGCCAGACTACGAAGGGGAAGAAGAGCCCGCGCCTGTCACGGATACCGGGCGTCCCCGACGTGCAGCTGCTCCCACGTTTGGAGACTCGTCTGCGGACACAGATGCAAACGGTCGTCGCGGAAATGCGTCCAAGGACGGTGAACAGGCAGAGAAACCTAGCCGGCGAGGACCTCGCAGTGGCGGCGGTACTCGTGGTGGTCGGCGCGGCAAAGCTGCGCAGCAACAACAACTGCAGCAGCAGCAACAGCTACAACAGCAACAACAACAACAACAACAACAACAACAACAACAACAACAACAACAACAACAACAACAACAACAACAACAACAACAACAATTGCAACTGCAGCTGCAGCAGCAACAACAGCAAACACCGCAGCCGACGCCATCAGAGCAATCGGCTCGAACAACGCCGGTGCCCCCTGTTGCAATCGCCGTTACTCCCGTACCAAAGACAGAGGTATTTGAGCCGTCGCTTGATGGAGCTGCTGCTGCTGAAGTTCCGATTGTTCGCAAGGAGACGCCGCAAGAAAAAGAGCCGATCGAGGCACCACCGCGGGCGCGATCAGGACGAGGACGTCAGAAAGAGGGGGTCTATGTTTTCGAATCAACTGATCAGGAGGCCCCCGCCCCCGCCAGGCAGCCCGAAGCCAGCGGATACGGATCCTTGCAGCCCACAAGTTACTGGTCGGTGCCCGAGCAACGCGACTTTCCCTTGCTGCTGGCACATTTCGGGCGCGATTTTGAGGGTATTTCCAATTTCATGAAGACCAAAACAACAGTCATGGTAGGTTTCCTCGTTCGCTATTTTCTCTTCTCTTTTTTGTTGTATCATCGGCTAAAGGTGTGGTATAGGTCAAGAATTACTTTCAACGCCGCATCGACTCCGGTAATAAGGATTTCGAGGAGATTGTTGCAGATGCCGAGGCGAAGAAGGCTCGCGGTGAACCCACTGGCCCCTTGCCTGTACCGAATTTCGCCTCGAAGCGACGCTACGAGGCTACGCCGTCTGCCATAATTATGCCCCGGCCTCTTGCACCCCATACAGATGCAGCAGTGCCTGAAGCGGACGAAGGTCGGCTTGGGCCCAAAACCAAGCCAATCGGGTCATCTCAGCAGGTTCCTCTTCATACTCGACCTACGCAAGATAAGGACCGAAACGTCTCGCGTTACCCTCCGCTTGCACAGGCTAGTGCCGTGCCGGTGCCTATCCTTGGCGGCGATGACGCTTCCAGAGCCATGCGTCCTCAGGCTACATTGCCACCACGACTCCAGGGACCACGTCTGGGATATTTCGCGGACGACCGGCGTGAGATCCCTGGCACAGTGCTTTCACACCCTTCGGCCTCTCATGCTCAGGAAATTACTGTCTCATCTCGGCAAACGCCAGTATCAGCTGCAGAAATGGCACGTCTCGAAACGCTCCATGCTCAGGGTTATCGGACTTCCAACGTCGACATTCATGGATCGCCATTGCTTCCAGTACAGGCTGCAACCCCTGCCTCGCAGCCTTCTTATATGCCGCCCCAGCATCCATCGTCTTTGATGCCCACCGGGTCTCACTCTCACTCTCGACAGCCGAGCCTTACAAAGACCCCCAGCTCACCCGCTCAGCCACTTTTGGGACACGAGCCTGAACACTCCCCCATCCGTCGTGACTCGATCTCGCAGCGGCCGTTCTGGACTCTGCCAGGCCAACCAGCAAGTATCGCCCAGCCGCCCATGCTGTCGCCGCCTAAGGAGCTTCTCCGACCGGGGTCCACTCCTCTTGAGCCGCCCGAGCCGCCTCGTGTGCCTGCCAAACGATCGAATATCATGAGTATTCTCAACGACGAGCCAGAAGAGCCGCAGCCACGGAAACGGTTTGCTAGTGACCAGGTATCTACTCCAGCAAGCAACACGGGATCTCCGTCCCGTGCAGGGTATGCCGGTATGCAGTCACTCTCACAGCCACCCTCGAGGCCTGAGGACCCTGCTTTGTCTGCTCAACCGAAGGGTCCAGTCTATGGCGCGCCCAGCCCGTATCTTCCGCCGCGCGGGTATGCTGATCGTGTGTACACTGAGTATCAGCCTTACGGTTCTGGGTCTGGAGGTGCTGGACCAGCCAATAATGATTGGATGGCACGGTTCGACCCGCGTGGGCAACAGCCGCCACCACCACCGCAGCAGCAGCAGCAGCAGCAGCCGCAGCCGAGCAGCCGCCCGTCTGCATCTCTCGCTTCCCAACCCGCCTATTCCCCCTATACGTCCCACCAGTCTTTGCCTGGTCCCTCGTTACAGAACCTTACAGCACCATCGCCGGCGCCTACGCCGTCGCCGGCTACGGCTCAGCGACCTGCTTATCATGGCTCAGTGTACGTGCCTTCCCCTGCGTCACATGCTCAGGCAAGTGCGGCGGCATCGCGCGAAATTGCTGCGCAGAATGCGATGTATCGACCGGCAGTTGGCTCTCCGACCCCACGGAACGGCAGTCTCGCGTCGTATGGCTCCAGGCAAGGGCCGCCGACGCCAATTCAGTCACCTGCTAATTTACTGGGGATGCCCTCCCGACCGCCGACTGTGCCACAGTCGGCGTACGTGTCGGCACCAGCCACACCCGGTGCGGGCATGTCCGCGCAACAACATGTGAACCATCAGACTTATCAGCAGCACGTCCAAACGATGGTGAATGGAGCTCATCAACAGGCGGCTCATCGATCCGCCCTGGGACTGGCTGGTGCCGTAGCGTACGGTCATAACACCCCGCCCCCGCAGGCTCAATTGTCTCGGGCAGCAGGCCTGCCTGGACCGGGGCCGCAAGCGATGGCGATGGGTCGGTCATACACACCCCCAGCGATCCTGCAGCCGAACCCAGCGGGAGGGTTGAGCTATGCTCCTAGTGGGGCTGTGCACGCCATGCAAGCACGGCCCCCAGGGCCTGGCGGTCTAGAACCGGGTCCGCATGGGGCTCCCGGGCACCATCGCGTGTACAGCCAGGGGTCGAACCCGGGGCCACTTCCTGGACAGATGACACCCCAGCATGCCCCTCGATAGAGTCGAGACTTCATATCTAATTTGAGGTAGCGTTTGGCGGGGCAATGGGGTGGTGGGGTGGTGGGGTGTGGATGTTTTGCCTGTATTATCTTCAAGCTTTCTTGCCTGTCTGAGTTTTATCTCTTTTGTCGGATGACGACTGAATGTATAGTAGATGACTACATGGATGGCCAATCTTATCTGATAACTTGCTGGGTGTAGGAGTAGAAAAATCGGATTTGACCCGTCCACGCAAGGCAGTACGTGGACGATGATCCAGTGGAGACCTTCTGCCGCGCCGATGAAACATGACATCCCGTGTGTCTGTGGGGGGATGATCGGCTACGATGGATGCTTATCAGCGCGTATCTTTTTATTTACAGTGCTGTCAACCCATGCAACGCTTCCATCTCAAACCCCTCGTTTGTATTCTGAGATGTCTTTCCCAAGTGCAAGTCTAGCATGCAGCCCTCCTCCTCCTCCACCCCCTGAACCCATCGAACCCCCGATCCTCCTCCAATCCGAGCGCCACAAGACCTACTACGAGAGCACCCGACTCGCGCGGCGCCGCTACGAGCACGCCACCCTCCGCGAGGGTCTGCAGCGGGGATTATCGCTCTGGAGCATTTTGGCCATCTTATCCAGTGGGGGACATGAGGATGTCCCCTATCGCGGGAGGAGAGTGCATCCTTCGAGGCTGATTAGCTATAGCCATGGCCCGCGACTTGAGGACCGCAGTACCAGCATGGGTTGCGAATCCACAGCCATGCACTACGCTCACGCCCACATCTACGATGAACCCCCGCTTGAACAACACGAGCAGCGTCCCACCATGATGATGCTTTCGTCCTCGTATCCGCAGAGCCAACCTCCGATTCACCATCGAAACACAAGTGAATACTACAGCAGCAGCAGCAGCAGCACAACCCCCTCGCCCCCACGCCTACCCCAACATAACCACCACCACCACCAAAGCCAGATATACAACCCCAACCATCAACATACCCCAATCAACAACACCCACCACCACCACTACCATCACCACCCATCCCAAAAAATCAACCCCCTCCTCACCCTTACCATCAATCCCCCCCTCATCACCCCGGATAGCTCCTACTTCGCCCGCGTCTCGGACTACCGCGTGCGCAGCCGGAAGCGGCCGTGGGAGGGGGACCGGAGCTGGGACCGGAGCTTTTTGTGTCGGGCCTATAAGCGGCGGCGGGGTGGGGGTGGGGGTGAGACTCTGGGTATTGGGTCCGATGGGAGGAGGGTGCGAGGGTGTGGTGGTGGTGGGGCGGTGGTGTTGGAGAGGGGGATGGTTTGGGAGATGGGGGGTTGTGGTTCTGATATTCAGGGGGAGGGGGGAAGAGATTATTGGGAGGGCGATGGGGATGGGGGGAGGTGGCGGTATTGGGTTCCTGTTTAGGTGGTATATTGGTTGAGGGAGGTAGAGCAATGAAAGATGCTTTTATTACTGTTTCATCTATTCTATGGCTAATGCTGAGTAGGCGCACGCTATCTCGCGTGGGTTGATGTTATATGTGTGATTAGCTCGATGGCCTGCATCGAGGGCTCATGGCTACCTACCTAGCTTCAATGGCTAATGTGTCAAGGCTAAGGGCGCTTCCTGAAGACCAGCGGACATTCGTCCTGTTTCATGTTAGTACGACTTTACGGTTTACAGGTCGATAAGGAACACTCACCATCGGAAACAACGTGGCAAACACCCGGATCTCCTCCGACCTGGCCGTCGCATGATGCGTCCAGTCCAGCTCCAGCGCCGCCTTGCCGATCATCCCCGCCATCGACAGCGGCACGTACTTCCGCGCCAGACAGTCGTGCGCCCCCGCCCCGAACACCAGCCAGTTCTTCGTCTTCGACTCGGCATCCCCCGTGATCCAGCGGTCCGGTTCGAACACCTCGGGGTTCGGGTACGCCTCGGGGTCATGCAGCGCCGGCCAGCACGAGGGGATCACCATCGCCCCCTTGGGCGCGGTGTACTCGGGCGTGATGGGGAAGTCGCGGGTCGCGAGGTAGGGCACGAAGATGACGGGCGGGCGGTGGCGGAGCAGCTCCTTGATGACGGCGCTGGTGTAGGTCAGCGACTCCAGCATGGGCAGGTCGAAGGCGCGGGAGCGGTCGCCGCCGCGGGCGGCCAGGTTCTCCGCGCGCACGCGGGCCAGCACGTCCGGCCGCTGGGCCAGGATCTGGAAGATCCAGGTCGTGGCGCTGCTGGAGGCGTCCTGCGAGGCGAACAGGAAGGTGAACAGCGTCTCGCTGATCTCCTGGTCTGTGAACTCGCGGATCAGGTTCTGGGGCTTCTCCTCATCCGGCACGGCCTCGCCCGCCGCCAGCCGCGCCCGGTACCGGCTCGACTCCATCATGTGCCGCACCCAGTGGTCCACGATGCAGGTGGGCGCCGCCCCGCGCGCCATGTTCGCCTTGCACGCCGCCGCGCACCGCGCGAACTCCGCGTGCACCGCGTCCGCCGTCCGCTTGCCCCACCACGGCTTTGTGAACGGCACGTACATCGACAGCGGGATGTTGACCAGCT
The DNA here is from genome assembly GCF_003184785.1 of Aspergillus japonicus CBS 114.51. Classification (NCBI taxonomy): domain Eukaryota; kingdom Fungi; phylum Ascomycota; class Eurotiomycetes; order Eurotiales; family Aspergillaceae; genus Aspergillus; species Aspergillus japonicus. Next base: position 897,436 of record NW_020291643.1, on the reverse strand, counting down.
CCAGCGCCGCCGTCGCCAGGTAGAAGTCGTCCGCGATCTTCTGGATCGCGTCCGGCGAGATGTAGTCCCCGAAGAAGGTGCGGCATGAGAGTGCGCAGTTGATCTCGCGGAAGAAGGTCATGAAGGGGATCGGCCGGTGGTCGTTGGCCGCGCTCGCCGCCACGAACCGGTCGAAGTAGTCCGCCAGCACCTTCTCCTGGCCCGGGAGGTAGGTCGCCATGGCTTTGTTGGTGAACAGCGGCGCCAGGCCCCGGCGGTACTCGGCGTGCGCCTTGCCTTGCAGGAAAACCCAGGCTTTGTGGCCGAGGATGTCTTTGGCGATGGGGACGAGGCACGGTTCTGCGTAGGTGGGGGATTTGAAGACTTTGTGCGCGAGGTCGCGGTCGGAGGCGAGGACGACGAATCTGTGGGGGGATTAGGAGGGGATGATATGTTGTTCGTGTGGTGGAACGTACTTGTGGAAGACGGAGACGCAGCTTAGAGGTCCGCTCGCCCATTGAGCGAGGTATTCATCGAACTTGGGGTGGATGGCTTGGAGGAATGGACCCATCAGGGGGATCTTGAATGCCGGGCCGGCGATAGAGCCCTTTCGCTTGATGTACATGACTTTTTGTGACTGGAGTCAGTGACTGGCTGGTAGTTGAGGGGGGGGGTGTTGTAACCTTGGTCGTAGAGTACTACTCCCACTAGGAAAGTCACGATATACTGCCAGGTGGACCAGCCCGTTAAGGAGGATGCTGGGCTGGGCCATGTTGGCGATTGTGCGAGGTGCGCTGTGGTGATGTTGACGATATCAGCCATGGTGATAATCCTGGACGATGAAAGTCATGAAGGAAAAAATCGAGATGAGTGGTCATTGTACTGATTTATACCAATGCACGAGGAGAAAAGGAGACTGCATAGATCGATCCATCATGCGATAGAATGCTCGGTTTGTATACATGACCCGATTGGGACTAGACCCCGAAAACACATTCGGGCTCTAGTCTTTTCCGGGTTAGACTTGAATGGCTTCAATGGCCATTGATTCACTCTTCACTCTTCACTTTACAGTCCACAGTTTCATCTCTCGCTGCTGTCCATCATTTCTAATTAATCCTTACAAAACACTTGCATGACATTGGCGCCACTACTCGGACATACCATGGCCCCTGAGGCAGAGATCCTCAGTTGACCAAGCCGGGTGTGTGTTCTTTTCCTCCAATTCTTGCTGAAGCGCAGGCAGCATCCTAAGCAGAGGCCTCGGCATCCGCTTGGCGACCCTTTCCTTTACACAGTCTAGATCGGTTCTTCATCTCCACCAACACTCTTCTCTCCGGTGGCACAATCTCAAGGGAAACACATCTAGACTCAACTGCATGACACCACAATGTCGCGAACACTTCGTCGCTCCTGTACAGCCTGCTACAAGTACAAACATAGCTGCGATCTCCGCACTCCGCGTTGCTCGCGCTGCATCAAGCGCAACGTTCCGTGCGTCTACGCCAATCAACCCCTGACAGTATCGGATGATAGCGGATCGACGATAGCGCCCAACTACTCGACTGCTTTGACCAGCTACAGGTTCCCCGGTCTCGACCCTTTCGACTCCTACCCCCAAACTCGACTGCCCCGGGAACGTGTTCAACGTCTGATTCATAGTTGTACGTATTGCTTTCACCTAGCTTGTACTAGGCAGCGTCACTCACCAGCCAGTCCTGCACAAAATCGCCTTTCAGTACTATCCGCTGGACCTGAGCGCGACGACAAATCCGTTCCTTATCTCCTGGTGGCCGCTGGCTCTGGGCGATCCGGCTTTGTTCCATGTCTCCCTGCAGACAGCGTGTCTGGACGAAGAGCTGCTCGCTCAGAAGGGCTTCCAGGCCTCCGAGATCCTCATGACCGACTCGGTGTCGCTACTACGCCGCAAGATTGAAGACCAATCCCTAGCCGTCCAGGATGGTACGATGAACTCGGTTATCACCTTGGCGGCTATTGAGGTAAGTTCCGAGATTGCACACTTTGACGCACTGCTAACCACCGCGGCTCCAGTTCGGCAAGGGGAATGTCGACATTGCTGGGATGCATGTCAACGGGGTCAAGAAATTGGTTACGCTGCGAGGCGGTATTACTGCAGTAAGACAGACCAGCCCTTTGACTGCTCGCATGATCAGTTGGTAAGTCGACTTAGCCCCCTAACAAAACCTTACTGACGTATGCCGCCAGGGTATCGATGCTTGTCATGGGCCACCCCCAATTTGACACGCAGGACGATGCCGGCATCGGAGATGGCATTCCCTCAACTCCCGAATATCAATACGCTTCTTCTACGGACACTCTTGAGGACGGAGTAGTCGATTTTGTCCACTTCGTTAATGACAATGTTGAGTACTCTGTCCGGGATGTCTTCATCCGCCTCCGCAATGTCTTTCAACGTGCGCGTCATATACCCTTCCCACCGACCCATCTACACGACCTGACATGTTTTGTCATCCACCGACTGCTTCTTTCAGCCCCTTCATACTCTACAGAACCGAATTCTCAAACACCGCCATCAATACCATCCTGTATAACCGAATGCGTCCGCTACGCCACCATCATCTACATGTTCATCATCCATGGTCCAACATACTACTCACACGCGGTCATTTTGCACACGATGGTCATGCGATTTGTGCAGCATCTCAAGCTCCTCGATCTGGCACCCCACGTCCACTCCTCTCTTGATGTCTGGTTCGTAGCAATTGGGATGGTCGCTTCCACCGGGACTGACCCCGCCCACTACCAATGGTTCTTGGAGAGGGCCCGGATGGTAGCAGGCGCCTTAAACCTAAGAAGTTGGAGTGACGCAACCAACAAAGTCAAGAGTGTCCTGTGGTTTGACATTCCGCAGGGAGATGCAATCTTTCGCCCGCACTTGGATGCGATCTTTAGCGATGCAACAGATATCTCAGTGCATCGACTCGATCTTGCAGTCTGTGTTTCGTCGAGTAGTGCTCGTGAAGGACTATCGCGAATAGCACAGTTGTCTGATGCATACACATGACATGGTGGTAGCCATGAAACGGGATGCAGACTGAACTGAAGTGCAGACAGTGGTATGTGATGTGGGCGAAAATATCCATCCCGAGGCGACGGTACCGCCAAGTAGGAGGTCCGGATTTATTGATAAATCCTTATCCCCGAATACAGTGCTCTCTGCGAGGCTCTTCCCGGGTTAGCAGGAGGTCCAGAAATTTTGGTTCAAGACTTGAGTTCGCCGCTCCGAGGGACTATCCCTCTACGGACATTTCCCACATCAAGCGCTACTTCCTGAAAATCTGACATGCGATAGCTGTTTTTACGCGCGTTGGGATAAGCAGTATCTGCCAAGCTCTCGCTCCGCAATCTCTGACTCTGAAACCGGGTGTGATTGGCAGTTGGGCGGGTCGAGCCGGGTTGACGCCGAGAAAAAGAGGAGCAACATATCAATCGATAGACTGATGAGACCCGTGAAAGCCATGTATTCAGAGATATGGTCTTATCGCTCTAATTTGGGTGAGCACCTATTCCTGGATAGAGCTGGATCAGAGGGATCGATGCTATCACGGCTTCTTCCGCCCTTGAGGCGGTAGTCGGCAACTGCCGACATATCATCAGGGGAATCAGAGAATTCAGCACAGGCCTTCTCTAGTCGTCAGCAGCGCTCTTTCTGACTCGCGTTGACTAATTACTACCCCTGTTATGACGTGATGATTGGCTCATCGGAATATCCGAATCGGACCTCCGACACTAAGAGGGTCGCCTCGGTCTCTCGCGGTGCCGAGACCCGGTGGCAATCCCAATAAAGATCGGAGGCTTGCGTTTTCTAGAACGCGAGGGGAAGTCGTGAGTTTGCTGCATACACAAATTCTTCAGGCAGCATGACGGTAGTGCCTGGCACGACGGTCTCATCGACATCACCATCTAATGATGTTGAGAAGGCTGCTAAACCGGTATCCTCGCCCGATCCCAATCTGGTGCGGTGGGAGGAAAATGACCCCGAAAATCCACAAAACTTCTCGACAGCGTATAAATGCTGGATCACCTTCCAATTAGGGATGTTGGCCCTAAGCGCCAGTTTGGGATCGAGTATCATCTCCCCTGCGCAAACGGACCTCATTGAATACCTTGGGATCAGTAAGGAGGTCAGCATCCTGGCCACGTCGCTTTACATGTAAGATTCACTCCCTAGCCTCTGATAACAGTCCGAATTAACGGAGGATAGTCTCGGGTTCGCATTCGGTCCGCTGTGCTGGGCACCGATTTCAGAGATCTGGGGCCGTCGCTGGTCGATGCTCCCCGCGGTATTTTGCATGGGTCTATTTAGCATCGGCACCGCGACCAGCAAGACCACTGCTTCCGTGCTCATCACGCGATATTTTGCCGGCCTGTTCGGCTCTGCCCCCGTCAGCAATGTCTCCGCCGCCCTCGGGGATATTTTTCACATGAAGGCGCGGGGAATCGCCTCGACCTCGTACGCCATCTGCGTCGTTGGCGGGCCCACGATGGGACCCATCATCGGGGCGGCATTGGTCTCGAACCCTTCTCTCGGCTGGCGCTGGACCGAATACATCGAAGCGATTATTGTTTTCTTCGTGTTTGCCGTCACGTTCTTCTGTTTGCCCGAGATGTACGGTCCCGTGCTCCTGCACAAGAAAGCCGTCCGCCTACGCAAAGAAACCGGCAATGCGGACCTCTACCACCCCCACGAGCATTTGAAAATCGACGCCCACAGCATCGTGACGAAGCACTTCTCCCGGCCCTTGGTCATGCTCGTCACCGAGCCGATGGTCACCGTGATTGCGCTGTACGCCTCCTTCACCTACGCCATTCTCTACCTCACCCTTGAGGTCTTCCCCATCGTCTTCGACGAACTCCGCCAGTGGAAACCCGTGGTCGCGACCCTCCCGTTCATCGCCCTGTTCGTCGGCGTTCTCCTGTCGTCCGCCTTCATCATCCTCGTCGGCCAACCCTACTACATCCGCAAGTTCGACGAAGGCGGCGGCAAGCCCGTGCCTGAGGGCCGCCTCATGCCCATGGCCGTCGGCGGGTTCTTGTTCGCGGCGGGCCTGTTCTGGTTTGGCTGGACCGCCGCGCCGAAGTACCACTGGGCGCTGCCCTGCGTGGCGGCGGGCATGTTCGGCTGCGGGTTCTGCATCATCTTCGGCCAGTGCATCAACTTCCTGGTCGACACGTACGGGCCCTATGCCGCGTCCGCCACGGCGTCCAACACCTTCCTGCGGAGCGTACTGGCGGCGGCGTTCCCGCTGTTCTCGCAGCCCATGTTCCACAACCTGGGCGTGGGCCCGGCCATGTCGATCCTGGGGGGTGTGGCGGCGGCGGCGATCCCGGTGCCGTTTCTGTTTATGGTGTACGGGAAGCGGTTGCGGGCCATGTCGAGGTTTGCGCCATTCAAGGGGTGATTCGGTGGTTGTGGGTGGTCTTGTTAAGGGGACTGACGAGGGTTCTGCATAAAAGGTGTTTCGTGTTGTTTGATGATGCTTAGATTACGGCATTTACATATATATAATAGACAGGCATGTACGTATATATACAGGCTTTTTAGTCGGAAACTGTCATACACGTTCGAATTATGACTGGACAGGAGAGATTCCTACGATGGTTTATTTTTGCAGGGGGGCCATGATAAACAGTCATTGAATCATAGGCAGGAGGAAAGAGATTCAGTGAAATTATAGCCATGTTTGACGAGTGCAAGCTGGCGGATGCGAAGAACAGACATGAACTGAATCTCCCTCCGCCCCATCACAACCAACAGAGCATTGCATTTTCGCAGACGAAACACCTGGACCGACCAGATCGAGTCCCGGAGAATGAGACCCTAGTTGCCGTACGGAAGTGCAATTGATAATGAAGCTTCCTCTCCAGGCAAGAAGTTAGGCCAAGAGCAGCAGGTTGTTCAAGCGCCCTGCGTGACAAACTTAACAAGAACTAGTTATCCCATGCCTTCTAGATACTTTATCTCTGGCTTGTAAGACTATCTAGCGGTTGCGCTTCCACACAACGTCCGATATGGTGTAGTGGCTAACATCGCCGTCTCTCACACGGCAGCCGGGGGTTCGATTCCCCCTATCGGAGCTCATTTTTTTTGTGTTTTTGCTGGCTGGATGCGTCTGTCTACCTTGTTGTTAGAGCATTCCTCTTATTTTCAACATTTGAAGTGTATACATCATGTCATGATGATCCGACTTACACTTCCGGTCCGGTCGGGCAGCCACGCGAGACTGTAAATAGACTTTTTGGTTGTCCGGCTGTCGGCCTGTGGCCTGTCACACGCGTATCAGCGTCAGCGGGAGTTGATCCGAGTGGACTCCTAGCCTGCATCCCTTCCGTAGCTTTGTTACACCACACAACTATACAGATCGTCTCTTCAATCGTTCCCCCTTCTCTGGCAGCTAAAATCCTTAGCCCTAAGTCTGAAGCACTCGCATATTCTCAAACAACCGGCATTCCGCCCCTTCTTTCCGTTCCGCCCTTACGTAGTCTCTAGACCCTGGGGACCAGTGACCCAATTCCTCAGAGACTATTATAGCATATGCCCAGGGGTGGTTCCACCAAGATGCGATGGCCTATACACTCCCCATTCAATATCTCCTCACCCCATCAATTCGCTTTCCCCCGAGGATATAGACCATCTCCCCGCGTACCCAGCCATCCAGCCTGGAAGTCCACCACCCCCTTGCCCTACTCCTCATCCGCAACCTCACACTCACACCCCGCTCCCAAAACCCAAACCCAAGCCACCGACTACCAACACAACTGGGTAGATGACGCAGAGACGCTGGCGCGGTATAGACCACCACCCATCCGACCGCTCGAACTCGGCATCGACGCCGGGGAATTCTCCCTCGCAGACGCGCACCTGATCCTGGGCGACTTCGGCGAGGTTTCGAGCCGTCCGCCGCGCTGTCCGCCGCCGCGGCCGACATCTGGAGTCTGGGCTTGGCCATCTGGGAGATTTTTGGGGGGCCTGAAGGCCCCCTCTTCAGTGGTGGAGGTTGGCACGGCGGAGGAGCTCGTCGCCCAGTACGTTGACGGGCTCCGGGCGATGCCCCCCCGGCGTGGTGGGAATACTTGGAAGAGAGGGGCCAATTCTTCGAGAAAAAAAAAAAAAGAAAAACGATAGTCAGAGGTGCCCCAAAGCAGGATCGGGATATTTGGCCGCCAATCGACCAGGAATTTGAGGACAGGGTGCAGCATTATCGCAGGAAGCGGAAAATAGGCGAGTTTGGGGCGGAGGAGACGGCGGCGATTTTGGATCTCATGCGGCGGATGTTGGCGTTTCGGCCGGAGGAACAGCCCGTCGACAGCGGAGGTACTGCAATCGGAGTGGATGATTGAGTGGATGTTGCCGGATTATGAGCGGGGGTTGCTGCAGAGGCAGCAGTAACGGAGGAATATGCTTGGGATGTGCGAAGGGGATTGATGTCTTTCTTGGTGGTTGTGGATGCATTGGACATGTTTCTATTGTTGCGAGTGATTGCGTATTACTCTCGATCTCAGGTAGCGGGAGGATAGGCAGGAGGAAGACGACTCTCCACTCATAAGTAGCCATATAAAAGTTTAGGACACATTGACTTGGACATATTGACTTCAGCTCGAGCCAGAATATTCGTGCAATATGGACAAGGAAGAAAGTATAACGATGTACAGCAATGGCTCAACTGCATTAAACTAATATACCTAAACAGCCCGAATTTTCTTCCAACCATCAACTACCCCAAACAGGATGACAAAACCAATAAAAACATTATTATAACACAGGTAAGATCCTCCGTGACCGAAAAGCTAGGAGAAAGGGGGGTATAATCTCTGATCCGCCGATATGCGTCTCAGCTGAGTTCGATCACGCTACACGCATCACACCCAGACGCAGCCTACTTCGCCTCCGCCGCGTCAAGCTTCTCGACACTGTGCGCCGTGCTCAACGAGCTCGTGCGGTAGAAGTAATCGTGCACGGAGCCGCCCAGCAACTCGTCCTCGATGAAGGCGTCCGCGTCGTCCTCGCGCTTGGTCTCCTCGCTCAGGCGCGCCATCTTGGTCTCCCACTCGGCGCGGTACTCGCGGATGCGCTGCTGGTAGTCCAGCTCCGGGTTGTAGTGCTTGCTGGCGCCCCGGAAGCGCTCCCACACGGACAGATGCTTCGGGTGCACGGCCACGCCGTGGTACTCGTGCTCGCGGCCCTCGCGGATGTAGATCCAGCGGCGTTCCTGCTCCTTGAGGTCGAGGCCGGTGGTGTCGGGCAGGAACAGGTAGGTCAGGGCCATACCGAGCAGCCCCCACCACGGGACGAAGTAGAACTTGGTCTGCGTGTCGATGTAGTTGAAGAGGATGGCCGCCAGCAGCGCGCCGAGCTTGCCCGTCGCGGCGGAGATGCCGTGCGCGGTCGCCCGGATCGGGGTGGGGAAGACCTCACCGGCCACAAGGAAGGTCACGCAGTTGGGGCCGAATTGGTTGAAGAAACTGGACAGGAAGTACATCGTCTGGAACGAGTGGATGTGGGCGGCCTCCGTATAGTAGTCGTAGTGGAACGCAGGCACCACAAACATGATGAAACAGAGCAGGAAGCCCCAGATCTGCATCCATTTGCGGCCGTAGAGCTTGTTATCGACGAAGGCGATGGCGAAGTAATAACCAGCCAGGGTGACGATGACGTCGATGAAACTCCACTGCCACGTGGTGAAGATCGATTTCGACTTCGGGCTGATGACGGCGATGAAGTCGCTGGAGAACAGCTTGGCGCCGTAGAAGAAGACGTCATTGGCGAACCAGCCGCCAGCCGTGGCAAGGACACGCGGAGTGAAATGCTTGAAGGTCAATCGGAGGGAATCGCTGTCGTAGCCGGTGACAGACACCTTGGCCGCCTTCTTGGTGGCGGCGAGCTGCTTGCTGGCGGCCTTCATGTGGTAGGCGCGGTAATATAGAAGCCAGAGAGTGCCAACCAGCGGGATCACGAAGGAGATGCGGTAGGTCCACTGGGTGGCGGTCTGGTTGATGGGCTCTTGGCCGCTGCCGGCGTTGAAGATCAGAAGCAGGATCATGAGGAAGGCCTGGTTGAGAACCTGACCCCAGCCTTGCATCGAGAAGCATGAGATCACTTTGGCACCGCGGTGAAGGCGATCCTCCCGCGTAGACAGCTTGCCAGAGCCGACCGCATTTTCCATACTACTTGTAACAGTCATCGGGTACTCGCCACCTATCAGACAGCCAGTCAGTCATCGTTCCACTGAGACAAAAAGGCAACGAGGCAGAGACTCACCAACACCAATGCCGTAGATGAACAAAGACCACGCATAGCAAATGACCCAGCCGTTCTGTGTGGTACCCCAAGCGCAAACCAGCATGACCAAGCCCAGAATCATAATCCAAGCATCCTGCAGCAGGCCCCAACGACGGCCGATCCAATCGCCAATGATACCAACCAGCACCTGTCCGATGATGATCCCGACAATCTCGAGGTAGGATATCGCGGAGATCCAGTTCTTGGAGCAGATCTCGTATTTGCCCCAACACGATTCGAAGGACTTGCCGAACAGGGTGGAGATGTTTCCGATGGAGAGCAAAACATAACTATGACACGTTAGATCAGGAGTCTCCTTGTAGAGTGCCAACCAGGAAGGACGTACCCTTCCAGGCCAATACCAGCACCTGGAATGACGGTGTCACGAAAATAGTTCATCAGCGGCGACAAAGGATCGGCCTTGAACTGCTGCCAGAGAGCCGCCCACTGCCGGCGACTCTCCTTGGAGTCCACGGAGCGGACGAATCTGATCCGCTGTCCGAGAGGCAGATCGGCCCAGTAGACACCCGCCGGGGTGTAACTATCATCGGGGCGAAGGAGTTTGTCAAAAGCCTCCTTCTCGCTGTGGCTCATCTCCGGGAACTCGTGCTTGGCGGCCATGTCGGGCTCGCGAGAAGCGTCAAAGTCTGCCATATCGAGTATGAATTGACAAAAAGTCCTCGAGGCTGTAGAGAGACAGATGATCCTACCCGGAAAAGGGGGGGGAGGGAGGTGAACGGTGGGCTTAAATATGCATGAACGGCGAAAGGGTTGCATTATCATGCTATATGCATCGAGAACCATCAATATCAAACTCGTTCAGCACGTTCTACCGGTGGAGACTGTGGTTGGCTAGACGCAGTTGGTTTTGTCCACTAGCGGTGCTTTAGTCGGCCAGACAGTGGCATCTCACCCCGGTCAAGCGAGACGAACTAGTGGACCTTCGGCCTCGGAGGAAAGCAACGTGACAGTTGGCCCGGCCCAGTGTGTCAGGTAATTTCGGTTCCCTAGGCTCGACGACTAACGAGTGTTTTCCGATTGCATGAGCGAGAGTTGGGAAGGCGGGCTGGCTGGCTGGCTGGCTGGCTGACAGGGTAAGGCCTTTGGACAGCCCATGCCGCCTCGCGACGGCAGCTGTTCGCTAACATCTATATTGCAGACATCATCGTCTCCATTGCAAATGCATTCACAATCATCGCATCGCAACTGACCGCTTCAAATTGGAAACTTGAATGCAGGATCGGGTCGGACTGAGTCATGGCCCCGAGCACAGTAGGTCTAGCGAGAAACAAAGGCAAGAGGAGAAGGGAAGTAGACAAGCCTCCTTGGCCAAACTTGGCCCAACTTGGCCCAACTTGGCTCCAGCGACACCCGGCGTGGCAGCGGGCGTGGCACCACGTGCGAAGAGTGAGCTCTGACTTGCATCCACGGTCCTGCAGCCCACTTTGTGGACAAGGTGTCTCGTGTCTCGTGTGTTGATGGGGAGGGAGAATCAAAGAGGAGCAAGAGCGCACGTGCCCGGGCTGGGGGTTTTCTCTCGCCCGTTGGCGGCGGTCCCGTGCGCCCCCTATCGCCGCCCTAGCCTGCATTAAGTCTAGGCCCCGAATCCACTTGTTCTCCGAGTGCCTCAGCAATCATCATCTACCCATTGTTGGATTACAATGGGACAGTCTAGTCGCAGGAAATTATTTTTTTCTTTGAGGTTGTGGCTATTCCAAGGTTTTGTGACTTTCTTCTGATTCAGATACTATCCGCTGATCCTCCTTTGCGAAGTGCCGACATCTCATCTCATCGTCTTGCGCGTCTGCAATACACATCGCAGGAAGAGAGCATCATGGTATTCGAGGCGTATTGCGATGAAGGTTGAGAAGACTAGAATGATTTCCCACGAGTTGAGCGATGAAGGTACGCCGCTGAGAAGACAGGCGATCTTCAGTTCCATTCACTAACCCATGCAGCCTATTAGTACAGGTCTTCAAGCTGTCGCTCGATTCTCCCAGTTGACCGAACCGTGATACTGGTGGATTCTATCTGTCTTCATCCAATTTCGGGTCAGGGTCAACCCACAAAAGATGGAATGCAGAAGTCCTGAGGCATACTCTGACTGTTCACGACTTCAGCGTGGGCATGGACTGAGGAAGACCGACTCTCCTCTACTTCACCGGTTACACATGGACGAGCGCGTTGGCCACAATAAGGTAAGTTTATTTCCTTTCTCAGTGACTGGAAAATGACGGATGCAAAATCTCTCAATGCTCTATCGACTCCTCGCTCAAACTACAGCAAGATACCATTATATACACAATGCGAACGTGTGACGGGTGACAGTGTAGGAAGTACTGCACCCCTGACAGCCTCATTCATACTGCCGGGCTAGGCAACGGAGAAGAGGCCAGCCGCAGATACCGATGAGGCCGCCACTTGAACCTGCGCGTCCACCAGAAGATCAGAATCGTCCCGAAGCACGCGAGCAGAATCATGCCGATGACCACATCGTTGATGGCCCGCAACAGATCGTCGGCCTCGGAGACGTGCTCGGGCGCCTCCTCGTGGGCCATTTCTTCGTCCACCACGATGGCCTCGACCAGCGGCGCCGGGTCCACTACAATCTCCTCGACAGCCGGCTCGACAGCCACCAGCGAAGCGGGATCGTCCGGGACGAGGAGCAGCTGCTCTCCATCCTCGGACGCGTACTTCAGGGCCCCCTCGATATTGGCGCGGACGATCCGCGACCAGCCGAGGGAGTCCCCGTGGCGGTCGAGCGCCTCGGCGGAAACAAAGTCCCAGTAGCCCGGGGTCACGAAGACCGACTCAAAGTCGTGCTTGGTCACGTTGCCGATCAGGTAAGGGACGGCGGTCTCGTCCGCTTGCGAATAGAAGTTCCACACGGCGACCTCGGTGGCGCCGTTCCAGCTGACGTGGACGACCGTGGTCAGTTCCGGATTCGCCCTGGCTGCGTCGGCAGCGGACGGATGCGCCTGGCTGGGTTGGCTGGCGTAGACGGACGCGGCCAGAGCGGGCGGCTGCTGGGGGTGGCCGACGAACGGGAACTTGTACGACCGGTAGCTGTTGAAGCGCGGGGAGAGGAACTTGGCTTCCATGAGCGCGGTGCCGTCCGGGGCGTGCTCGCTGTGGTAGCCTTGCGCGCTCCAGCCCATGAAGACGTTGCCACCGTCGAGGCGCTGGAGGTTGCCGCGCATGCGACTCAGGCTCCCGTCCGGGCGGGTGTAGCGGCTCTGCAGCGTCGCGGTCATTCGAACGGTGTCCAGCTCGACGATCATGCCGGAGGAGACGTCCTCTTGGTTGGTGAAGTCGTCGGAGGCGTTGTTGAGGAACGACAGGACGGTGTGCGTCTCGTTGGCCGAGACGAATCGCGCGTTGTGTTGCTTGGAGAAGGTGAAGTCCATCGCGAAGTTGGTGTATTTCCCGCCCAGACGCCAGATGATGTGCCCGTCTTGCCCGGAGATCAGGTAGATGGTGCTGGTGTAGCGCGCCGACAGGAGGTAGTCGCCGTAGACGTTCTTGTCCGCCGCATTCACATGGATGTAGTCCAGTCCTCCGCCCCCTTCGGGTGGCGACCACGGCATCACATGGTCCGACTCGTGGAGGGGGATCTTGTCGCGAGAGTCCCAGTCGAAGAGGACTGCGCTGGTGGCCAGGTCGATCTCCACGAACCCTCCCGAGGCCACTCTGCTCGATTCGGCCGGCCGGCCCAACTCCGCCAGGGACTGGTCCTGGATCCGGATCGAGGCCGCCAACGCCGTCTTCCCGCCCGGAAGAACATTGAACTCGTGTAGATCCCACCGCTCCAGGTCGTTCGTGATGGGGATGGTGTTCTCCACCAGGTATTTATCGTTTAGTATATACGCGGCACCTTTGGCCAACGGCGTGCCGTCATTGATGTAGTTGTTCTGGAGAATGAATGAAAGATGGGTGGCACCATCGGCGATGTGGTTCGTGGGCTTGAAGTCAAAGACATTGCGGTTGTTGTGGAGGCAAGATCCGGTCCAGACCAGCTTGCCGTCCTGGTCGTAGATGTGAGGTCCCACTTGACAGGGGTTGAATTTGCTGTTATAAGGATCGGCGTCAAGGTGACTGTACGGCGCGACGAACCAGTATCCAGGGCTTACGCGACTGCGATCGTGGTAGGTTATGTTGTATTTAATTGCCTTGACATTTGGCATCTGTGGGGGAGACGGTCAGTCTGGGTCCGGGGACAATGATATGTTGGGAACGTACAGTGACAAATGAGAGGAGGTCATCATCGCGAGTGACATCAAATGTGTTCGCGGCTTCAGTCGAAGGAAGCAAGGAAGCAAGCAGAAGCAGAAAAGAAGATAAAGAAGGTGAGCGCATTGTGTTCGCGACGAATGAGAAGTCTATATATAGCGAGGGTGAGGCTTAAAGAAAGATCGACAGTTGCATGATGGGTCAGCAGAACATGGCTTGACGATGGCTACATGCTACGCAAAGTGCAAAGGCAAAGAGGGTATGAAGAGGAAGAGACGAAGCAAGGACGGAGCCGAAGCTTAAAAACAAAAAACGACGATCAGACAACAAAAGCAGGAACGAGATAAAGGGATAAAAATTGGGAATTGAGGAGAGGGCAGCCATAGAGAAGAGGCAAAAGGGTCCCCACCACGTGGAACCACGGGTATCGCAGCGAGGGTTTATCGGCTTCTAGCCTTGAGGCGGCCCCACTGCCTTGCCATACACTGGGAATCCTAAGCGACGGAGGCGTTCGTGTTCGTGACAAACGGGCAAAGCGGCCCGACACTAAGGGACCAGAGGAGACTTCCAATTGGCCAGGGCGTAACCTGTCTTTTCAGCCGCGATGCAGCCTCGATAGTTCAATTGGCGATTCGACCCGTCAGTCATAAGAATAGTGTCAGGCGGGGGCTGAAGCGCTGTGCAGGAGTCATGTGCTCCTTATATCCCGTCAGGTTACGAGGAGACCAATCCCGAAACAAGCTGTGAAACTGACATCTCTCCCAGTTGATATCAGCCACCTGCTCTATCACCCCGGGACATGCAACATCACTTGCTACATCTTGTTGCAGGCGGATCGTTGACAAAGTCATACTGTCTTGACTGATTGCAGAAACAACCCATCTTGCCATCTGAGACATGGATCTTGATTGATAAGGGCTCTGTTCTAGAGCACAGAAGAGAAGAAAAAAAGGTCTCCCCGACTGGGAGTCGAACCCAGGTCTCCCGCGCTTGTTCCCGGAAGGGATTGACAAGCGGAAATCATGACCGTTAGACCATCGAGGAAGCGGATGAAGTTTCATATCTTATCTGTTCTATGGACTAAAAGCAACCTGGTGATGCGAATCCTGGAAGCATAGTATCTGGACTTTGGAGTGGCTCGGTAGGCGATGTAGCGGCTGACTAGCAGCGTGTATCTCGGCTCCATTGTCGTGCTCCTTGAACTGCTCCTAAGGAGTCAGCCCAGATCATTATTTTGAGCCCCCACAAGGATACGTACACCTTCTTTCGTGACCAGTGGAACTGGTCGCTAAAGATGACTTTATTGATTCGGCGCCCCACAATTAAGCTTTAGGTAGCATGTAAGCGGCAGCTCTCAGTATAGCAGGTGAATTTGCGCAGCCAATACCCAAGAATGGAGGACAAGCATGTCTTGCAAGCTCGGGGAGCAAGAAGCATCACAACAGCATCCGACCGGGGGTTGTGTGACTCAATGAGGCCACGGTTCAGAGTAGACTCAGGATGATTCACACGAAATGTATGGGAAGCACCCGCTATTTGGTGAACGTTATGCTCCTGCACATCTTATACAGCACCATGGGTGATTCAACTTGTAGCAGGGCAAGTCTTGATGGAAGTTGTTTCTGCACAGGGCCGCACTGAATGCAGCACGAGATGAGCTGCAAACCAGAACCACGGAAGAAGGAAGGTCCGAGGGCCGAGTGTTTGCGATAGACACCTTGTCTTTCAGGCGTACGGCCTGAGCTGCAGATCCCGGCTTGGCCTCCTGCGACAGGTTATCATCAATGCTGATCGCGCTAAGGGAGTTGACATGGAAAGAGAAAGTGGAGCCATGTCTCTAGCACCAGCCCTAACGCGTGTACATTCTGGGAGCTGTCACTGTAATCGAGATCCGTGATATTGATCGGATCGATTGCATCGCACGCATCGAAGACACCTGAGTACGCTGTAGACGCTCAATAGGAGGTATATGTCCTCTGTCGGACCTTGCGGAACCGTCTAGCATCTGGTACCACACAAACTATTGCGAAACTAGCGCAGGGGCACTGCGAGATGACTCCCCAGCTGCTGCACGATAACACCGCAAGGCCGCCGGAGACTATTAGCAACATCTGACGATCCATTCCCACCGGGGTTATAGCATGGAAAGAAGCAGCGCTGCAAACATCGCCGCCGCCGATCCCGATCATGCAAGGGCCATCGGCATTGGCGGCGACCCGAGGCTGTGAGTGGCTGCATTTTTCCCTTTCCACCATGAAGCAGCCCAAGTTTGCTCATTTGTTGATGATCGGCGCTTCTGCAGCATGACTGGATTACACTATCTGCTTAATGACATGTTGATCGTCGCCAAAGGCCGGAAGGTCCACCGAGCGCAGCCAGGGTCTTCTCCGCATAAATATTCACAAGGATCCATCCTCCCGCCGGCATCGGGTACGGCTTCGGATTCAAAATGCTCCTTCTCGGAATTGTAGGATCGACAACATAATATATAACCCTGTGACATCCGAAATGGCTGTTCCTCAACCAGTCCCCATGGAAGACCAAGACAATCCCGCAACAGGGCCTACAAGAACGATGGACCACGAGCCAAACCCTGACCCCAAGCACCGCATGGACGGCGGCCTGACCGCATGGCTCCAAGTCCTCGGAAGCTGGCTGATCTTCGCAAACACCTGGTCTGTCATCTCCTCTTCCAGTGCCTCCGTACCGCGCCATCCAAACTGACCGACAAGTGATGCACCGAGATCAGGGGCTTAACGAGTTCCTACGGCGTCTTCGAAGCCCACTACACCACCGTCCTGTTGCCGGAATACACCCCGTCGGCCATCGCGTGGATCGGCTCGGTGCAGCTCTTCCTCATGATGGCGATCGGGCTGCCCGTCGGCGCGATCATGGACCGGGGCCATCTGCGGCTGCTGGTGGTCGCGGGCAGCTGCCTGCAGGTGTTGGGCATGCTGATGACCTCGCTGTGCACGGCGTACTGGCAGGTGTTCCTGGCGCAGGGGGTCTGCGTGGGGATCGGGAGCGGGATGCTGGTGGTGCCCTCGGTGGCGGTGCTGCCGCTGTACTTCTCGGCGAAGCGCATGCTGGCGACGGGGATTGCGGCGACGGGGAGTAGCTTAGGTATGTCTTTACACTTCCACCACAATCCCCGGAAAGGTCAGAAGTGATACCTATCTAAAAACCATGCAGCGGGAATCATCTACTCAATCATGCTGCGCCGGCTGATCGTCCGCATCGGCTTCCCCTGGGCGGTGCGCGTGCTCGCCTTGATCATGCTCGCCGGCTCCCTCACCTGCGCCGCGGTGATGCGCCTCCGTCCCGGCCATGCCAAACGCGCGCCCCTGCAATGGAGGAAATTCACCTCCGATTCGTGCCTTGTCTGCTTCACCGCCGGTATTCCCCTCTTCCCCGCATTCCACCCCATTCCACGATCCTAACAAAAAGCACCAGCATTCACCGCAATGATGGCCTCAGTCTACATCCCCTTCTTCTACGTAGAAGACTACGCCCTCGACCTCGCCATCGACCAAGACACCTCCTTCTACCTGCTCAGCATCATGAACGCAACCAGCTTATTCGGTCGGATCGGCTCGAACTGGTTAGCTGATCGGTGAGCCTAGCCCCCGTGCCCCTCTGCCCCAATTTTCCATCTCCCCCTACCGCTACCCGTAAACCCCCTTCCCCCCATCAACCCACTCGACAAGCTAACTGCCCAAATAAAAAAAAAAAAGATGGGGCGGCCTCCCCCTCGCCCTCCCCGGCTGTCTTTCGACATCCATAATCCTCTTCTTCTGGCGCTTCGCCACCACCCTCCCGGCCCTGGTGGTCCTCGTCGCGATCTACGGCGTCGTGTCGGGGAGTATCGTCTCGTTGCCGCCGGCGATCATCGCCAATCTGACGGACGATGTCTCGGAGGTCGGGGCCAGGATCGGGGCGGCGTATACGGTGGCGGCGGTGGGGGCGTTGATCGGGAATCCGATCGCGGGGGCGGCGCGACAGTACGGGCAGGCCGTGCCGGTGCAGGTGGAGTATCAGGGGACGTGGGTGTTTGGGGCGGCGGTGATGGCGGTGGCGGCGGGGCTTGTGGGGGGGACGCTGTGGTTGAGGAGGGTTGGTGGAAGTTGTAAGTAAGAGGTAACTACTGAGGTTGCTCTTGGGGGTTGGATGTAGATAGGTGTAGATTAACATGTCTACTTTTATAGTTTGAGGTTGAATCTGAGATTTTCTGGTAAGAGTAGACATAGAGTCAAGGGATCTATCTATTATCGACGATGTAGATATATTCGACGGGAATTAAATGCTATGGAACAATTGGCAGTATGTTGATATCAAGCGCGGTTGGGAATCGTAGGAGTATCGCATACTAGACCAACCCTCGGACCCATCCGAGCACCAAATAGCAGAGCCAAGCACTGCAATATCGGAAGCATCCGACAGACCCCACATCATCCCCATACTTCGGGAGCCACAACTTATATATGTAAACATGCACTGCAGCAACAGGGCAACTACCCACTAGGTACAAAACCCACGCTCCTCCCCCGGATCTAACCAAAAACACACCAAATACCATCACCACTCAATACCCGTACCAACCACAACCACCACCTAAAAACCACACCCACAACCCACCACATCCCAAAACCAACCATCAGCACAACCCAAAAGAAAATGCTAAAATCCACCCTCCGCCACCTCCACCTCCCGAAACCCCTCCCTCCATCACCCAGTCCCAAAAGACGACTCACAACAACCGCTCAACCCACCAAAAAACCGCAACGCTCCCTCCCAGCATCCTACTACCGCGGCGGCACCAGCCGCGCCGTCTTCTTCAACGCAACGGACCTGCCCCGCGACGCCTCGACCCACCCCGCAATCTTCCGCGCCGTGCTGGGCAGCCCCGACGCCGCGCACCGGCGCCAACTCGACGGGATGGGCGGGGGCATCAGCAGCCTCTCGAAGATCTGCATCATCCGGGCCGGATCCACCCACCCCGCCGCGGACGTGGATTACACGTTCGTGTCGGTCGGCGTGGTCGACGACAAGGTCGATCTGACGAGTAACTGCGGGAACATGAGTGCGGCGGTGGGGCCGTTCGCCGTGGATGCGGGGTTGGTGCGGTCGCCAACGTTGAACGGGGACGAGGCGACGACGACGACGACGACGGTGCGGATCCATAATACCAATACGGGCAAGATCATTCACTCTACGTTTGCGGTGGTCGAGAGTGCAGCCGGAACCCAGGAGCCGCCGGTGTATGAGGCGGCGACGAGTGGGGAGTTCGCCATCGATGGCGTGGCAGGCACGGCCGCGCGGGTGCAGCTCGATTTCGTGGACCCCGCCGGTTCGGTGACGGGCAGGTTGCTTCCGACGGGGAATGTGGTGGATGCGTTTGACGTCGACGGAACAGCGGTGGAGGCGACGTGTATTGATGTCGCCAATCCGTGTGTCTTTGTCTCCGCGGCGAAGCTGGGGGTCCAGAGTAACCTGACGCCCGAGGAGCTGACGGCCGACGGGGGGTTGTTGGAGAAGTTGGATCGCATCCGCCGGTTAGCCGGGGTGAAGATGGGGATCGCGGCGTCGCCCGAGAAGGTGCCCGGGAGCATCCCCAAGATCGCTCTGGTGGCTACCCCCGGGGAGGATGCGCGCTCGGTCGCCACGGGTCAGACGCCGCAGAAGGTCGATCTGGTGGCCAGAGCGCTCTCCGTGGGCCAGCCGCATAAGGCGCTGCCCATTACGGTGGCGTTGTCCCTGGCGGCCGCGGCGCGGGTGGAGGGGAGCACTGTGTCGCAGGTTGTGAAACGGGGACAGACGGTCGATGCTGCCGGGCTCACCATCGGACATGCCAGTGGAAATCTGTTGGTGGGGGCGGAATTCGCCGAGGATGGCAGTCTGCAATCCGGTCGCGTGTTCTCGACCGCGCGGAGGTTGTTTGAGGGAAGGGTGTTCTGGAAAGATGAGTAAGAAGTATGCTGCGGACTTCATATTGTGTAACTAGTATCAGTCGTGAAGAATGACAGAGGGGGTTCTCAGAAGCAATCCTTCATCACGCTCGACAGCTCGCCCCCGTAGTCAACCATATACGGTCCACTCCTCCCCCATACGTCAGTCTCCTGGTGCGGCGGCAGCCCTCCCATCCCCATGATCTGTGTTTCCAGGCTTCCAACCGCCTCAAACCACTCCATCAACTCCCTCGTCATCTGCACCCCATCCACCGGCGTGAGACTCTGTATACTGCCCGTTGACTGCATCGAAGGCTCAACCCCGCCACTCGCTTGCTCTATCTCCTGCCCCTTTGCAGGGTTAAGCACATCCGCACCCCCAACCCCAGCTTCCGCTGCCTCCGGCTGCCGACGCATAACCTGCGGCCCCAACTTCCTCAAACTCCGAATCGACTTCCACAGCCGTAGTGAAATATAAGACTTTGTCGAGAAGCCTTTGATAAGTTCCAGCGCCAGGTAGAATTCCTCCCGACAGGCGCTACTGAACTGTGACGGGGCTTGCGCGACAGCCAGAAACAGCACCGCAACTGCCGAGACGAGGAACCAGTTGAAGGTCACCTGCTGAAGACGGTAGATGTCCGTCGTCTCGTTGAGTCGCGTGATGAAGCGGATTGTCTCCCTGGCCAGGTCGACTACCATCTGCGATTCGGCGGGGTACCGCACGATATGCGCGGCCGAGTGGAGCACGGGCCGATGGATGAGCATGCGGAGCTGGTTGGAGCGAAGGTAAAGCAGCGCCCGCAGGCGATGCAGACTGCGCGGTGGTTGAGGCTCGGTCTTCGAGGCCGACAGCGGCTGCTGCTCCAGACGCAGAATCTCCGGGATGTTCATCACCCACTGTTGGACCTGCCAGTCCAGATAATTCATCTCTTCCTTCTTGATCTCGTTCGTATTGTTGAACGCCGAGATGAATTTCCACACCTTGGCCGCGATGCGGCTGTACCGGATCATGACCCGAAGGTAGGGGGTCTTCTCCTCCGGCTCCGGCAGCCAGGGATCGATGTCGCTATCCTCGAGCGAGAACGGCATGCCCGTCCCAAAGCTCCACCGGATGTCGAGGATATAGATCGACCAGAACAGCCGGAGAACGCGATCCCGTCCCGCGGCGACAATGGCCGGCTGGCCAAGCGTTTCCCGTCGGTGCAGCCCTTTTTCAAGGCACATGCGCTCCACGATGCCAGCGATGCGCCAGGCCAGGATCTCCTCGTCGATCTGGAAGTAGAAAATCGCCTAGCGCGCTTGTCAGCCAGCCATACAACAGCCCCCCCAGCTGAGAACTCACTCACAACCAGCGTCAACAAGATAATACTTTTGATCTCCGACGGTCCCCACACGCAGTTATCAGCCACCTCCCGCACACTCTCAAACAGCCGCATGGCCAGCTCGCTACTCCCCGCCGCCTCAGCCGTCAACGCACACGCAAAGACCAACCGTAGAATCTGCACATCATCGGCATGCACCGCCCGGATTCCCTCGGGGCGCGCCCCAAACACCACCTCGACCTGATCCAGCAAGTCTTGCAAATCCAAGACCGGATACATCATCCCCATCTCCTCCTCATACACGCGACACAGCCGCATCGCCTCCGTCTTGTCCAACGACCACAGCGGATCCCCCGACGGCCGCGCCGCATCGAGCAACGCCGGCGGCCCCGGCGAATCCGGGGGCAGCGGCGAAGGCGGGTGGTGGGCATCGGCCTCCCCCTCCTCCGCACCGTCAGCGTCAGTCTGCTCGACGATCCCCTGCCGGAGGAGATTCGACTTGGCGAGATGCAAGCTGAAGGCGGATGTCGTCGGGCCCTGGAACGCGGTCTCCCTGACTGTGGACCGGCGACGGAACGGTCGCTGGCTGCCCGCCCCCGTCGCCGCGTCCGACCGCGCGATCGCGGTGGCAGTGATGCTGGTCTGCGCTAAGGTCGTGACCGCTGCGGAGAGGGTTTTGATTTGTTCCTGCATGGCGGACATCTGTTTGCAGAGTTGCTCGAGGTATACCCTGGATGGGTATCAGCATGAATGGGAATCTTCCACTGACCCGTGAGGGCATTTATGTGCGTTTGTGAGTGGAAGCGCGAACATACTGTTGATCCGACTCGCCATCGGCGTGACGAGGGGGCTTGTCGTAGATACAGTCGATGCGCTGTCGGCCGCATCGCTGACAAGGCGTCTCGCCATTGCACTTGATCTTGCGGCGCTTGCATTCGTTGCTAGTGGGCATGTTAGACTTGATCCAAGCGTGACTGAGGGAATGAAAGGGAGGGAGGGGAAGGCCTACCAAGCCTTGGCGATGTACTTTCGCCGTCGTTTGCGTGGGTTGGCCCCGTCCGAGTCATCCCGGTGTGCAGGGGGCGAGAAGTCCCATGTCGTTAGGGAGGCAGTAGCGTCCATGATGGGGTGTGAGAGTGACTGGTGCGAGAGTTGACTGCGGAGATGACGGAGGAGGGGGGACGGGGACGGGGACGTGGAGGGACGTGGACGGGGACGGTAAACGGACGGTGGCTGCTCCGACCGGGCGCAGCAGCGCGGGGAAAGACTTGGGTGAGTGGCGGTCAGAAGGACGGAAGACCCCGTGCGGGGGATTCCGCACCCGAGGCTACCTAGTGGTGCTTATCTTGACCACCTAGCCTGGCTATGCGTAATTCAATCATTAATTGATAATTCAAAGATAGCTACACCAATAATTATTGCGTTCTATGGCGGGAAAAGTACTCATCCGTACACTCATCATTTACCTGGCAGTTTTGACCAATTGCTCCCAGCAAAGTATCTATGTTGATCTTCCAGCTATCCAGCTTAACTACCAACTCATTTTCAAAAGTACTGTACTTTACAAATCACAGATCCTTAGTCCGCTCATCACTCTCCCGGATCCACTGCTTCAACTTCTCGGGATTCCTCGGTCGAAAGCCCACCTTGAAGGGCTTGGGCTCCGTTGTCAAGGCCGTGGGGATGGCGTTGCAGTGAATGGCATCCATGATGGGGCGGTCGTCGGGGTTCTTAGCCGGGAGCATGGTGAAGGCGGTGATCAGGCGGATGTAGGCGGTGTACAGCTCGCGGTTGGCCAGATGCGAGCCAGCGCACATGCGCGAGCCAGCCCCGTAGCCGTAGTGCGGAGTGCCCGTGCCCTCGCCCACCTCCAGATACCGCTCTGGCAGGAATTGCTCGGGCTTGTCAAAGTGCTCCTCATCGTAGTCGGCGGCGTATGCGTTCTGGAGATGGGGTTAGTAAGACTGTACTATAAGCCCGAAAACAAGTGGACAGGCGACATACCATGAAAAAGGTGGTTCCAGCAGGGATGGTCGCGCCGTTGTAGACAATATCCTTGGTGCTTTCGCGCGGCAGACAGATGGGGATCACGGTCCAGAACCGGAGGGTCTCTTTCACCAGGGCGGTCACATAGGGGACTTTCTCTTCCACCAGGCACTTCTCCCACGCATCACCGTCCGGGTACACCTTCATGATCTCTTCGTAGGCCTTTTGCTGAACGCGCTGGCCGTCTTCCGAGGCGAGGTAGGCGATGCCCATGATCACGTTGCCGGGAACCGTGTCCAGTCCGGCAGAGACCATAGTGAGACAGATGGACTTGACCTCCGCTGCTGATTGTCAGTACTCCGTTTTACACACATGGTCTTTGGAAAGTAACCAGGGATGACTCACCCTCATTCAGCTTCGCCTCAGGATCCTTGAGAATGTTCCCCGTGATGCACGGCTTATCCGTGCCCTTGGCAATCTGATCCTTGAGAATATCCAACAGATACGTCAAATACTTATCGCGGCGCACGCGGAACGACTCAGCCTCGGTATTCGCCTTGGGGAACAGACGCATGAGGGGGATGTAGTCCTGCCAGTTGTTGCTGGTGCTGCGGAAGTTGGAGACGCCGCGCTCGACGTCGCAGATCTCGTGCAGCAGCTCGTCGTCGACGTTGCCGCTGATGCGGAAGCCGTAGTTCAGGGTCAGACTGGTGTTGAGCGCGAACCGCTGGAAGTACGCGACCGGGTTGATGTCCTTGGTGCCGCTGTCGCTGTCCTGGAACAGCTCCCGGATACTGGCGGTGGCCTCGAGGTCGATGATTGGCATGTACGACTGCACGGCGGGGCGGTTCAGCGCGGTGGCGGCCGCCTTGCGTCGGCGCTTGCAGGACTCGTCCCAGGGCGAGGTGCCGATCGTGAAGCCCTGCGAGCTGGACACGACGCTGTGGAAGGTGTGGAAGGTCGGGCGCGAGATCAGGGCCGACTGGTCTTTGATCCACAGCTGGCGGACTGAGTCGAAGCTGTTGGCGAAGACAATGCGCTGGAAGAGCAAGGATACTCGGTTAGCATTTTTCGACTCTTGTGTCAGTCAGCCTTTTATTCACGGCGGGTCACATACCCGATTTCCCATCCGGACCTGGAAGACGGGGCCATATTTCTTCGCCCACTTCTTCGTCACAGTAGCATGCTGGTCGCCTAATTGCAACAGGTTCCCAAATATGGGCACCCCAGGAATCTCAGGTATCCCCTTGATCTTGGGAACGTCGGTGCGATTGAGATAGCGTATCAGAAAATATACCACCGCGACGGCGGCGAGGGCGACGGTTTGGAAGGACATGGTGTGAGAGATGGAAGTGATTGTAAAATTTGACTTTTTTTTTGGACGGTGGTGTCTGAAAGAAACCAGGAGCTTTATACACCTCTCCTCCGCGGTTCTCCTCGGCTTATCATGGTTCAAGTTGGCTATGCAGCGGTCCCCATGCAGCTAGACCTTGAAAAGTCGCAGTGGATTTGCGTCATGGGCCACCGGGCCAACAAAGAGGGCTCGGGCCAAGTGCATTCGTTATCCATTGCTGTAGCAAATAGAGTGTCGGCTGGCGTAGTTAGTAAGGTGGTTCCCCCGCACTTTCACCCTGGTTGAAATGAACAAATGCACGAGCGTGAATTGGCTGGAGCGGGATTTCGGAATGAAACACCGCGACCCCGCTCTCAACGGATGCGGAACCGGGGCCGAGATCGACACCCGCCCCATAACCCAACTAACCAACTGGCAACTACTCCTTCCGCTACTATCCGCCCTGTTCAAGGTTGCCTTCGGCCCGATGACGGCGCTTCCTTTAGGCCCGACTTGATATGTTCCAAGTTATATCCTCCGCTGATAAGACTGAGAGCATTCCAAGGGCTTATACGGAGTCCTGCCTAATATTGAACTGTACTTCAAATCTGCTAAGCACCACAAATTAATATCATATTACCCTAATCGGCCGAACTCGAGCACGGAACAATGACATCAACAGATTCCTTGTGCAACATCGATAGAGCAGTCCACCCCTCATCCACAATTCTCACTCCACAGCCACCAGGACATCTCCTCGTGCTCAGCTCATCCCGAGACTCCCACACAGATGTAGTATCCATACCACATATTAGTGCATCCCGTCCCCACGGCCGGATTCCAGGTCACAATGTTCTGCACAGTGATCCCCTCCTTCGTCGCAACAGTGGTGCACGTATCGCCTGACGCGACCAGGTAAAAGGTATTGCAGTTGCTCACCATGCCCGTCTGGGTTGGGGTGGGAGTCGACACCGCAACGGTCGTGGTGGTACTTGTGGTGGTGGTTGTCGCCGTTGATCCCACCCCAACGCAGACATAGTACCCCAGCCACAGGGCGGTACACCCGCTGCCGACGCCGGAGTTCCACGAATAGAAGTCGGTCAGGGAGATGCCGGCTGTCGTCGCGATACTGGCGCAGGTCTCACCACTCGCCACCAGATGGTACGCGTTGCAGTTTGAGGCGATGCCTGGCTGGGTAGGGCTGGGGGCTGCGGCTGCTGCCGCGCTGTTGACTTTGGAGACAGTAACGAGCGTGGTTGGGATTGGTGATGCAGCAGGAGGAGCTATGGCTGCTGTCAGGGAGGCAGCTAAAGTGAAAAGAGAAAGGTAGGAGAGATGCATGACTGTTGTTTGAGAGATTGTTGCTCAGATGCTTGATCCGTCGGGCTTGGTGCTTGTTCCTATCGACATATTGGCGGCGGAATACGCATCCTTTTATATGCTGAAGTACTGATTCCTGCTGAATTCAGCCGCAGGTCACAAGGCCCGTCTGGTGTCAACAGAAGAAGGGATTTTTGCATTTGGCGCAGGAAACTTGGACAGATGATAATGAGTATCTCCCCACATCCAACAGCCGCAATTGATGCAGGTCTCATATTCTGGGGCTCATCTGATGATCTGAAGGATGTGGTGTCCAATAATCTAAGGACACTTTAGGTAGCTTCTGTCTCCATTGGCTGCCTAACTGAACCCCTGCCGGCTAGTGTACCTTCTCGTCGTCCAAGATACATTTCTTATGGACACACTCGGAAGGCAGTCGGGCTGCTGCAGGGACTGCGAAGGATGATGATGTCGGGTCTCGGCCACTGCTTCCCAAGCGAAGCTGAAATCCTGCAAGACAGGACATGGATGCTTGCAGTTAGAGTGACACGCCGATACTTCCAGGCGTTCCGTTGGTCGGATTCCGCAGATTGCTCGTATCATGTCTCACAAGCGTCCAGTTCTGATTGAATAGATCCGGGTTTTCGTATGAGAGTGTTCTTTTCTGGTTCCTGCATCAGGCGCCTGATTAACCCATTACCTAAGTATCGCGGCGGGAAAGCTTTTCGAGTTGTGCAAGCCATGGATGGGGGCATTTCATTACTATCAACAGCTCAATCAATCCCGAGATAACTCAAGGCTCGGTAAGGTGCATGGACGTGACAAGAATCAAGGATAAGTCACACGTGCCGTTCGTCAGAATGACTGCCTAAGCCCAGAGCCTTGTGTGACTCTTGTTCCGCGGATGATCGGCATATGAGCTCATATTGTCTGACATTCAGGTCTTCTTCACTAGGATGAGGTGAGACAGCAAAAGCAACCAGTCGTCGTCATAAGCACGCCCCGGGCCTCTTTACAAGCCCTTGCTATAGAGTTCAGATGTCGCGATATGCGTTCAAAATTCGTTCTCTGTGAAAGTAAAAGCTTAGTTTACAGCAGACCTATAGCGAGGGGGAGTCAAGCCAAAGCCGCGATGTACCTGACGAAGCAATTATCGCTCTCCGCTTGTCATGCCATCAAACCCGAGGTCAGTGCGGGGGCGGGGGGCATGCGTCTAAGCTACTGCATGTCTCGCAAGCGGATCACACGTAGGTAGTATCGAATAAATGCAGCGTGCAGCGTTGCATTCCGGTACATCATGCTATGGAATGTATTCGAAGACTCGTGCTCGCCTCGCCCGTCAGTATGTCTCGGATAATTGTATGTTGCGTGTAAAGAACAAAATTAGATTCCGGGTCATTGAGCTACGGCAAGCAAAAGCAAAGTCAAGAATGAGCTGCAGTAGCAGAAGGAAGTTGAGAAGTGAAGAAGGTGCGGGGAATGTAAATGTAAGACATTTGGACAGGGGTTGGGTTGGTGTTTAGTCCCAGTCAAGCCCCTGCCCAGTGCCTCAGGCCACACCGCCGACGGGCCATGGAACTCCCCTTAGTTACCAGCAAGTGAGCGGGAATTATGAGTACAGCTCGGTAACCTCCAACTCACGAAGTTCAAGGGGACGGTCCACATAGCATAGATACAGAATTTTAGTACCTTACACATACGATTTCAGGTCCAAAACCAGGGTTTACGAATGCGTTTGGGTTAGGTATACATCAAGGTATTATGAACAAGTTATGAAGGGTATAATCAACTCAAAAAATCTCACACGCTTCTTTACACCATAGAAACCTTCCTCGACGCACTGAGTTGGCTGCTCTGACGTCTAGTAGCGTGTCTTTGCCTGTCCGCGGCAAGGGTCTGGGCGAACTTGCTCCTCGCCCGTATCTCAGGACCTTTCCAGTAAAATATGTAAATCGGGATGGTCACCAAAACAGCCAAGCAGCCAAGGATAGTGCTAGCCCATTGGAGATGAAAACGTCTGCCGATGTTGGTATACATCGGGGTTGCGTACATCGCGGATAGCCCAGCAAGTAGATCTCGTGCGAACCCATTCCCGCCCGTAGCGGACGCAGAATACTCGCCATAAGCCGCC
This sequence comes from Aspergillus japonicus CBS 114.51, assembly GCF_003184785.1. Lineage (NCBI taxonomy): Eukaryota > Fungi > Ascomycota > Eurotiomycetes > Eurotiales > Aspergillaceae > Aspergillus > Aspergillus japonicus. Next base: position 869,868 of record NW_020291643.1, on the reverse strand, counting down.
ACCATGTAGTCGATCGTGGCCATGTAGATACCATAGTTTGCGATTGCGATCAGGAACACGAATACCAGGGGGACCATCCAATGGGTATACTCTGGGCCCATGGACGTCCAGGCAAAGCCAAATAGTCCGATTGCCTCCAGGGGTGCGATGAAAAGCAAGAGCAAGAGCCGACGCTCAGCCACCCGAGCCGCATCACCCTCGCGTCGTCGAATCAAGCGCTGGCGGTAGATGTCGGGCAGGAAAATGGCATATGCAACCAGATAGCCAACAAAAATGGCGACAAAGCACAATCCAACCTGCAGTGGATTAAAGGCCCATTGTTTGAAGACCAAGGAGAACGATTCAATGCAGGTGAATATTAGCGCATCAGAGAAGCCAGAAAGAAGAGATAGGAAAAGCACAATGGGCTCGCGCAGGAACATCTCAAATGGGCGCCGCCAAATGCGAAGGATTTCTTTCACGTCAAACCGGGATGGCTTGAGCTCACTCGGGCCATAGATACTTGGATCCTCACCGGATTCGCGCCGACGCTTCGCCTCTCGATCCAGCAAGATGGTAGATCTTGTTTCGGTAACGAAAAGGAGATGGAGTATTTGGGTGACTCCACCGAAAATAAGCTGAATCCAGAAGTTCCACCGCCAGTTCAACCACTGCTCCATCATTCCTCCGAATATGGGCCCAATAGTTGTCCCGCCGACAGAACTCAAGACTACATACGCGACAGCAAAGCCCTGGTCATCTGCCTCCCACATGTCAGCAGTCATACCCAGGGTTACCGAGCCTCCTGCGGAGCTAAGTCCACCCAGGCCGCGACCAACAACCATAGTTCCAAAGTTAGGGGCCAAGGCACAGGGAATTTGCCAGATATTCACAAGGAGAAGGCTCAGTTGCATGATAGGCCATCGACCGAATTCCTCGCTCCATGGCGCCCATAACTCGCAGCCAAAGGCGTAGGTTATCAGAAAGATCATTTGACCGACTCGAGCCGCTTGCTGGCTGATATGGAAATGTTCCGATAACTGCACCACGGCATTGGAGTATGTACTGCTGTTGAAGTTCATGGACATTTGAACGACGAAGATAACTGTCAAGATTCCCCATTTCTTGTACCATGGGAAGCTGAAGCCGAGTTTCTCATATGCCTCCTCTTCAGTCAATTCGCGCTTCCCATCGCCGCGGAATTTGCCTCGCACTTCACTATCGGTATCTGAAGATGCTGCATGCTCATCATGTACGTTGGTGGGCCTTCGAGTAGGGCTCAGGTCGCAGTCTCCAAGACCAGAGTCTTTCTTTTCCGACATTCCATGGTCAAATAGTGGAGATCGCGGCGACTGGTTCCTCGAGGTCATGGTAACGGTACACGGTCAGTGTAGGATATTCTTCAGAGTCGACCAGGCCTCTTTGATTGGGTTGTTTGGATAGGTGGTAGGCCTCAATAGACATGTAGTGTATAGATGACATTGGGTACCCAGTTTATCAGACGAATGAAGACGAATGGCATGGTGATAGAACGAAGTCGAAGTATTGCATATCCGAAGAGGAATCGATGTAGGTCTTATAAATAGTTTTGTAATTGAATTTATGCTGATGGCCCAAAGGGGAAGGATGTGGGATGAATTCGCCAGCGGAGGTGCGACGTCATAAAACCCCGGGGTCAAAAATGGACCCTGTGCCAGCAGCAGTGGAGGTGATGCACGTCCGCTTTCCGATCCGCTGATCTCCCCGGTTCCAGATCTTGGATAGTCAAGAATCAAGACGGTTGAGCTGCCCCAGTTCTTGCCTCAAGCTTAGTAAGATGTTTGGCTGTTTCCCACGAGCTTGCTGGGGACGTCGAATTGATATGGCCCCTTTGTAGGATATAGCGCATGTGCTTGACTCAATCTGCTACCTCTGTCTGCATATTGTGCTTAAACCCGCACCAGAAACAGCCATTCATGAAGAAATGAGTTTGTAAAAAGCGACTCGGCTTCGATTCTTCCTGATAAATGACCAATATGTTGTAGATCCTATTAGCGATCCCGATGGAGGATTTGCCGGGATTCCTAAAGCGGAAGCCCGGAGTGCGACCGTCCGAGGTCATCGCAACGCTTCTTGTTTGGTCGGAATCATTCACAATAATTCTCGGCATGACGCAAAATCAAGGATCAGTTCCAGGATTATGAAAGATTCCGTCGGTCTTCATCATCCAGAAGTGCTGGTTCTTGTTAATTCCTAGTCTTAGAGGTATGAATCGACAGCTTATTTCACCAGAATAGACAAATTTCGTGGCCGTGAGCTGACGGGGTGACATCAAGTCGCTGAGAGCTGTTATGTGCTTGATGCAGCATGACAGTCTCTCCAAAATGACTGCTGATGGCGACAGGCATTTGCTGGCTTTGAAGTGAGCTGCAGTCGCCCAGTGACGTGACACTCGAAGCATAAACTCCCTTATATTATTCCCTGCCTGGTTCTAGAAAGATTCTTGATCATGGGGGTGGGAGAACATTTGGATATCGAATGTCATGGTTCCCTGGTGATGGCCTTTAGAACCGGTCGCCATCCATGGAGCGGGTATTCATGATTTCGCGGTTCCCGACTCTCCTAGGCGCCAGGGAATGCCTGGGACCGAGTACAGTACAATTTCCGGATGCATCAATATGTATATCAGGAGGAGCTGTACTTATGAGTATACAGAAGCCTTCTGTGTTGGCCTCTTTGGTCTTGGTTGACGTGACGCATATCATAGACTTTCAATGCTGTGTCGAGGTCCGGTTTGCTAAACTCCTGCCTTGTCATTCATTGATTTAGTCTGGGAGATGAAAGGTCACCTGACATTTCGGTATATGCTCCTTTCCCGCCGCAACACTCCACAGTTAGTTTGTATTCGGCTCAAAGATGAAGTGAGCCATTATTCTCTGATCGCCAGATGGTGGGAATTGAGGCATTATCTACGTGACCCTCCGTTTCCATACTAGATGTTTCCCGATATCTGATGGATGCGAGTATCCCGCTAAATGGCGCATTCCATATTCCATGCATGGCGGACGAGTACGCCAAGCCCCTAGTCCGATTTCGGGGGTAGCTTGCGAGACCCTACCAGGTTTGGTGGAGAAAGCCGATACCGGGTGGAGCAGCAGGCGTTTGCCGTGGGCCCGTGCCGGGCTGCCCCCTCTTGGTAATGGCCGCCGTCGGGTCTGGCTCGCCCCGAGTTTTCCATCTCAACATCATCACCTGTTAACAGGCTGAGTTGACAACTACTGCTGCAATCGCAATCATTCTCATCTGCGAAACCTCCGACCTTGTCGGATCTATTCACATCTGCCTAACGTCTTATACTTCCACGCACTGCCTGTTCTCACACATGCGTCCATGGTCTTTCCGGGGAGACTGAGCACAGGCTGCTATGTATGCCGTAAGCGAAAGGTCAAGGTATGTTGGTCACTGTCAAAAGTGGAATGGTTGTGTGGTTTCTTTAACCCTTCTCTTTCGTAGTGCGATGGGGAGAGACCAGTTTGCCGTCGCTGTGTGACACATAACAGGCAATGCACAGGCTATCCTGATGCCTTCGCATTTCGAACCTATAAACCCGGCTCGACACACAAGACCTCGACAGAAGATGCGAAGGTTTCTGCTGAATCCGGACCGGAGCATAGCAATAAAGCTGACGCGGGCGTCTTGGACCCTGAGGATTCGGAGCTATCATTATGCTCCACTAACCTAATCTCCGAGGAATTGGGGCCTTTGGTACCCACCCTTGCTCCTTGCTGGGAGTCCCAGTCCCTCGGATACTTCTATGATCAGTTTGTCCTTCACGCCCAAAGGTCTCCTTGTGAGGGTCACCTCGCATTCCTTCCGGACTTGTTCCGCGAGAAAGGTGATGACCCTTGCTTGAAGCATGCTGTGCTTAGCGTGTCCTATCTTTCCTTGCATAATGTCTCCAGGCGGGCAGAGCTGTATGCCAATGCTCGACGGCACTATGGACTGGCTTTGAACTCACTGGGTACTGCACTAAGCATTGAAGGGGCTTATATGAAGGATGAAGTTTTCGCAGCGGCACTTTTCTTGAGCATGTTCCTTGTAAGCAAACCAGATCAGTCCTCCCTCGAGAAAGGCTTTGCTAATCAAATACAGGACATTAGCGGTGATCACAGCTATGTTGCAAACCCTCACATCCCAGGTATCTACTCCCTCATGCAACTGCGAGGGAGGCCACCTCGGACTAGCAAATATGGCCGAGTCCTCTTTGGCTGGGCCTTCACCCAAACCGTAGGTCAACTAGCCCGGCCCGACCAAATCACCAGGTTAACAGACCAGCAGCAAATCCAGGCCATAGCCAACAACCAATATCAGTATGCCTCTCTGCCCTCGTCTATCAACATGATCTACGAACCGGACTTCATCTATCGCTCGGGAATAATCACGGGAAAGATATCCGAGTTCTGTAACTCCGTCCAACGAACAAGAGAAACCTTGGGTCTCAGCTTGAAACCCGCCAAATCACTCCGCTCAATCCTGTGGCGCGCTCTCTGCATCCTTGACGAGATCGACACCTGGAACGAACGGATCCCTGGCCATTGGAAACGCCAATGTCTGGCCTCCAATCCGGACGACGGTCCTCCCGAGGAGCCACAGACCCCTCGCAACCCCTGGACAACCTGCTTCCTCGCCGTCGTGCAAGCCACTCAGATTGTATTCTACCTCCAAGTCATAGCATGCTGCGATGCGCTTGACGATTTGGAAGACACAAGCACACCTGAAGCCTCGCCACACTCTCCCCGACACGACCCGTACGGTAGCGACGACGACTCCTCCGACGAGGGTCCACATAGTCCTACATCCCTCTACGAGATCGACTTGGAAGGCCGCATTGAGGACCTGACGGACTCAATCTGTTTCACCGTCACAACAGCCCTCGGCCGAATCAACGAAGCCACGGGCGCGTTCCAACTCCACCCGCATAGCAAGCTGGGTAACAGCTCGACACTACTGTGGCCGATGTGGCTGGTGGTCAACTCGTCCTTTTCCACGGCAGAGCAGGTCTCTCTGTGCCGAAAGGGGCTGGAGTGCATCGGGTCGACCATGGGGTACCGCCTCGCGTCCGTGCTGAGTGGGAATGCATGCCCACTTTCGCCGTTCGGGATGCCTCCGCAGAGCGCGAGCGCGCTTAGTTTGCCGAGCCAGTGAGCCAGTGAGCCCACAAGATATCCGAGACTCTGGCCGCTATGTATATACACTAATTTAATGACACGTGCTATGAGCCATGGAATACGAACACTTTCAAAATGCAATGATCAATCTGAGAGCATTCACCACTTTGTAAGCCATTCACCAGATTATCAGCAAATGGATAGCTACCTAACGGTATCCCAGCAATACCCAGCAAGGACATTAGGCACTAGGAAACATGCCACGGCGTAGCGTGCAAATAGTCTCCGGGGGTTCAACTTTACTCGGTCGGGGAACCCCGAGCGGGTACGGAGAAGTAAGTTGAACCCGGCAACTAGAAAAAAAAACCCCCCACCATAAACCCGCCGAAGGTTGAACCCCCCCGTGCTCATAAATAAACCCTCCGAGTCCGAGCCCGCCCCCGGAGGTTTAGGGGGTTCAACCGGTGTGAGCTAAAACCCCCCGACGCCGAAACTCCCAAGGAAAGTTGAACCTTTTCGCCGATGCCCGCGCCCAACTTTTGTAGTATTATTGATACACTGTCCGGATCTCCGGTTCGGGGGCTAGGGATTCTGTGTTAAAATGTGGAGGAACGATAGGTACATAATAGTTCATATAGTCCAGAATTGACGGGAGTTCTTGTTATATGGTAGTCGCTGTCGGGGCGCTAACAACTCTCCACAGAGGCTCATGTTCTACGCGAGACATGAGGGACTGGATGGCACAGGTATATACAGGTGGATCGTGTTCTCCCATTCGCTAACTAGTGGTCTTCTCCTCGCTCGCAAAACCAAAAGATCTATCTAAATCATAATACAAGGTGTAATGTTCAGTTAAAGCTATCAGTGTGTTGTTCTCAAATGATGCAATGAGCCCCAAGGCGAGGATGAACTGAACATTGCATCATTGCCGGTCTTTCGAACCAAACAAAGGGGACACAGATATATAACTGCTCAGACAGCCCAATTGTTGACCACAAGCTACTGGGTGGAACAGCCCTCTAGGTTCGTTTTCAGATACGGAACTCGGTAGTTGTGCTACAGTATCCACTCTTGCTCGACCACTTGATTCATCTGTTGCTCATACTCTTGTCGGTGTAGGAGATGACAGTTCCGGCGGGTCAGATCTTGGTAGGTAAATCTTCTGCTCCGCTCATGCGCCATGGCCGTCGTGCCTCGGCCTTGGGGTCGAAGCGTGTGGTGGTCCCAAGTCCACAGAACAGGACCATTGACATGCCGGTACCATTGCTCTTCATCGTCGACGAGACCCGAACCCAAATCGAGCCACATGGTAACAATGAAAGCATCACCGTCGTTGCCACAAAGGATTATGCGTGCCTCGAAGTCCATCGCACACACAGGACAGCGATAGTATACGGGACGAGGGTACCTGTGTAGTATATAATTAGGGCCGCGATTGTCCTTCACAAGGATGTCTGCGTCTCTCATGTCATTGACAAATAGATGGTTACAAAATGGAAATCTAGGCGTTCGAATGCAATCGAGCTCGCCCAAGACCCAGGTTTGTATGCGAAGGCACAAGCGGGGCCCTGGAAGTATTTCCGCGTCGGCCGAAAACAATCTTGTCCCAGCTGTGGTCGAGTCCCGATTTACCTGAATGTAGGACAGCCATTCTGTAGTTACCCCATGCTCAGGCCCATCATAATACCTCTTCATGGCCAATTGAAGGTGAATGAGCCTGAATCGATAGACGACAGTATGGAGCGCGCCGTTTAGCGAAAGGGCCCAGAAAGAGTCGTCTAGAAGTAGACCGTGTTTGCCATCGAGATTTTGCGGGTGCGTTAGCGATGCCGGAGGATCAATAGACTCCCTTAAGTGTAGACTGGAGCACGAGGTGCAGTGGACGTGCTCCGGTAGGTTGCGAGCAAATAGAGCGAGAAATCCTGTTCTAGAGACACCAGTTGGGGATGCAAAAGATGGGCGACTCATTACAGCACGTAGATGCTTGTTACATAGCGAGAGCAATGCTCTCTCGTGAGGTCGTAGGAAGTCGGCTATCGATAAAATCAATTCTGCTGGAAGGGTGTCAAGGCGATGGTAAAAGGCTGGAGCCAAAGGATTGAAGCTGAGTGAGAGACTAAAGTCAGTCTTTCGATGCAGACCTCCGTGAAGTTTTTGGGCCTTTTCCAGATCTGGTTTGTCGAACTGGAGCTTGGTCAGTTGGAAACTTTGTGGGGGCTTACATACCGGAAAGCATGGTTCGAGGGACCAGACATCGCGGAGATTGAGCTAAACTAGGTAATGGTATGTTTGGTATAACAAGCTAAGAATAAGATGTGTCTTGGGTATGAAAGCGACAGTGAGAAGCACCAAGTGGGAGCGAATATCCTGCCAGGCAAGTCTCGTAGGGTCGCAACGATGATACTAGGCACGAGGTAGTCGTCGGTGACTGCCTCAAGCAGTAACCAGGGAGAGCAGCCGAGGAAAGCGCACTCAGCAGCGATAGCGCACTGGAATTTATGGTAGTTGTCTGTGAGGTTTTGCGCGCATGAGTTTAATGCTTCATCCATAGTGTGGAAGGAGCTGGCTCGAAGGGTCTATGCTGGTACCGGTCGATCACCCAGTGCGATAGGCTTGAGCACCCTCATCCCTTAACAAGTAGACTTTGTACAGGTAAGGCTAAGAACAATAATATAAGTGCGAGACAAAGAGATCTCCAAAGATCAGAGTGACTCTTTTGTATAGGATGAACTATGTGGCAGACGTTTGGCGAAAACTCTCGACACGTAGGGAAGACCATATGGTCCGGCTGTGGATAATCTTAGCTTGCTTTGTCTATTGAAGCTTATGACTTGAAAACTCTCGTCCAGGATCTGAAGAAAGTAGTACACAGTGGGCAAGTAAAGAGCGTGGATAGTTGACGACCAAGACTGCCAGGTTAAGTATAGCTGAGGCTAAATCGCGACGGTCAACGGCGGCAGAACGGAAGGTGGGCCTGGCGGATCACCATGGATTCCACCCGATCTACAAAGACAACAACAAATACTTACCATCAATGACACTCAACTCACCAACGAACAATCATGGCGACATCATTCGTGCCATCGATTCTACGCCCTGACTACACGTGGCCTTGTCGGACTCCTTTCACTGTCTCCCCAATCACACCTCCAGTACCTCGTGTGTCTTGGAAACCCATCAGAGTAGCATGGGGCCTCGTGCATAGAGCGTTACGTTACTTCTCCCAGTGGTACTGCCACTGGTTCGGGATCCGTTTCGACTACAACATCATCCCACTACCTTTCGGTCTTTTGATAAAATGGACAGATCGCAGCAGCGTCGAGGAGGCCATTGCCACACAAATGGCAAGAGCCGCTGGAATGCCCGTGCCTAAAGTTCTAAACTACGGAGAACAGCTTTACCCCGAATTCAACCGAAAAGTTTCCATTCTGATGACTCGACTCCCGGGGATCGACTTGAATAACTGGGAAGATAAGGAATATGATCCTGAGAGCGAGGAGCCGTGGCTACAGGAGTTGAAGGCATGCGTGCAGACCATGCGCTTGTGGAAACCCCCTTCCTCACGCCAAAACTGGGTCTCATCAGCGATCGGAACATGTCTACGAAGCCACGCGTTCCTCATCATATCATGGGACCATTCACAGATCAGACGCAGTTGCACGACTTCCTGTTGTCCACAGCCTCAAATCATACTTTCAAATCACAGGCTGAGTTTGAGAAAGTCCTGACCACGGCGAAGAAATTGGATCAACGAAAGTATAGAATGGTTTTCAGTCAAGGTGACTTGAAAGCCCATAATATTCTTGTTGGTGATGATGGTCATCTGACTGGGTTTCTCGACTGGGAGTCTGCGGGCTGGTATCCGGAATACTGGGAGTTTACTACGGCTATGCGGTTTGGGAGGAATAGCTGGTGGTTCAGGGCAGTTTCTTGGATTGGAGGTTCCGAATATCTTGAGGAACTGGACTACGATCGTGCTGTAAACAACCTGACGGTGGATTCTTATGCCTTTTTCTAGAACAACAGGGTGCTTAATTTCCAAGGCGCCTGTTCGTCAGCTTGCCTTTCGGTGCATTATTGATTTGCATCCTCGAAGATTTTTCCTGGACACTAGTGTGCCTGACCGTGCCCGGCGTACCATGTATGCATACTTGATCGAGAAGGCTCTCAAGGAGATTTGTTGGTGTTGACTAGTGCTACGTACTTTTCGATGAGCAAGAAATTAATTACAGCCAATACCTAGTATGAAAATAGAATGAAAAGGCAAAGTAGTCAAGCTATGACCACTTAAAAGTGTCGTCCAGCGCGGCAAAAACTCTGTACTGCGTGCTCCTCTGAGAAGAGTCCGTAATAGTCACACTTCAAAGACACACGGGCGACTTGACAATTGGACGTGGCTGGCGAGAGTTTGCAGCCTCGACCATGTAACCGTTCCCCACTGACAAGCACTCCGCTTCCAGGTCCTTGACACTGCTGCAACGCACAATGCCCTGGTCCATGAGCTTCTGCAGAATTGCAAGCACCCAAACGCGGCAAGTAATACCAGGCATCGCATTCAGGTTTCCATCGTAGGACCTCATGATGGGATCGATTTGAGCAACTTTATCGCTAGGGACACGTGCGATCTGATTGACAACACAAAGAAGATTAGACTTCAGGAGGCCCCCGGTTCTGCCGTGATCCGCAAGCCAGCCCTTGCCATCGGTGCTGGGGTTCTTCACATGATACTTGAAGGCGCCGGATTTGTCAGTATGGAAATAGAGACCCCAGTGAAAGTCGTTGGCGATGGGAGGGTCGGCGCGAACATAGAGCACGACATAGATGGTGTTTAGCGGGAGACCAGCGAGGATCTCGTTCTGGATCTTTCTGACGGCCGCCGCTTTCTCAAAAGGCTTCAAGCCAGAGAAGTCGCTTCTGTAGCCCTTGGTCAGGTCCTCCATGCTTGGACGGTCTGACTAAACTCAGCGCACTGCGCGGATCTTGGGAGAGAGATCGGGCGGATTCTCGCTTGTCGAGAAAATTGAAGAGCTTGAGAAAGGTTGACAGTAGCCTTTTTGCTTGTCTAGATACATGAGTGGTCAGCGATGGCATGTCTCGAATCCTGCCATGAAGAATACGTACTTTGATCTTTGTAACGTGTTTCTCACACCCCTCGGTTGAAGCAACAACCTATGAGGGTGTGTAAGAGATCTTCAACCAGGATGTTGTGAACAATCGTGTCAAAGCCCAGCTTCGTGTGAGTGATACTAATATCCAGAGACGGTGTAGAGTGTTATAGTCAAGGCAGGAAGTATTGGGGGGTGGAAGATAGGATAGTGCTGAGTACTGAGCCCACGGCATTCATTGAATGACCGAGTTGCTGAAGTGACAGTGATTCATTCTGTGTTACCACTACAGACCATCTAACACATTCACTGAAGGCCACCTTTTGCTGTGATTCTCTCCGAGCTGGACATCAACCTTACCTCTTGCCCTGACCAGATTCATTCTCATTCCCCATGATAATACAACATAGCTAGTCATTTGATGTTTTGATTGGTAACATGCTAGAAGTGAAGCGTATACTTATCAGTAAAGGGCCCTTCAACACGTGAAATTTGGTCTGCGACTGCACTCGAGCCCATTGCGCTTGATTCTTCAGTGGGCTACGGACGGGCAGTGAACGATGCAGCGATTGAACTCTACAGATACAAGAGAAAGGTGATAAATTCTAACAAAATACTAAGTTTCAATGACTACATAAATGCCGTTGTAGGAGGAGTTATCACTTAGGTATTGGGCATCAAAACATCTACCAGTCCAGATCAATGCTAAATACATTGCAGTATGCTAAGTTGGCTGCTCTTAAGAGTATTTGGGCTGTTTGCACAAAGGGTTCATGGCCTATCATCTACTAGTTGTATGATTATGGCAGTGATCCCAGAGCTTTAACAACGAAGACTGCAATGCGTTCTCTTCAAAGCAGCAGTCGAGGACATGTACAGTACTACTACCGGTTGAGAACGATTACATTCGGAGTTGGAATGATGTCCATGAGACAACGTTTTTGAGTTGCGAGTGATGAAGAATATTTTGGCCCGTATTCAGTTCAAGCAAATACTTCTGGTCGCTCCGTCCACCGCCTGACCAAATCACAGATACGATTCCTCAGAGAGGTATTCATTCTCGGAATCTCAATAAAAAGAGGAAGCTAACTTGAGTGGTTCAAGGCATAACATCATGAATACTACTAATTCCTGGACACGGAACCTACGGTCGAAAGTCCTACCCATCAAGCCGGATCCACAGGCGGCCGAGGTAGCCTTTGCAGGGTAAATTCAACCCGAACAGGTCTGGTTGGGTAAAGAAGTCATGCTGTGCAATCAGCATCTACTGAACGGTGCCCATCACGAGTGAGCATCATCTAACGAGAGCCTTGTATGTCAAAGGGCTACCCCTTGTTCCAGCTGCTAAGGCTACCATTGCTCATGTTGTCGAGACTCCAGCAGTGCGCACCAACCTTGGCAGATCAGTCACCATATCAAAGAAGTGCACCAACTTTCGCAAGGAAGCTTTTTTCTCAGATCAGCCACTGATGCTTCTTGAAGCGGCTTCGGCCTCTAGCATGTCAATCATGCCCGAGAAAAGCTTAGGCTGATCAATGATCCGGGTATTGTCTTTTCCCTCCATCATGCGATGATCCGAGCAAGGGACCATGCGTCCATGACACCGCGGGGTAATTCGGCCCTCAAGCAACTTTTCTCGTGGAGAATACTATTCCAAGTCTCTTCGTCCGGGTCTACAGCAGAAACCGGCTTTGATTGCCGTTCATGGACAAGGCGGATGTTCTCCGCACGAATTCCCCGCCCTCCGCAACCCCACATGCCGGCAAAATATGGTACCATCCGCAAAATCCCTGGTGTACTGCGTTCAAAACAAGGATCTGTTTGAAATGGCGTTGAGCTTCAGGACCGCTATGTCATGATGTCGGCCTATAAAGAAGGGTCCTACTTCCGTGTTCGTTTGCGTCGTTCTATCCTACATTGTATTGATTGCATCTATCATTCTGCCATAGGTCTTTCCTAGCGTCATGAGGTATTCTACTATTGGGCTCCTCAGCTTGGCCACTCTGGCATCGGCCAGTGCGGAAGGCCCTTACTATGCGAATTTGACATGGGAAGCCCCGCGCACCTTGTCAAACTGGTCAAACTTGACTGTCGAGACGCACACGGGAACATTCATTGGCATGCTCAATGATACCTACCCCAATGTTCGACAATTCCTTCGAGTTCCATATGCACAGGTATGTTTTACCTTTCTCGGACAGTTCCATCCCGCATGTTGATTTCATCTGCTCCAGCCTCCCGTTGGAGATCTACGTTGGATGCCTCCTCAGAAGCCGCATAGGTCCAAGAAGCGGATCGATTCTACCTTTTATGGCCCAGGTAACCTTCTACTCAAAGGATTTGTGACTTATAATGTACTCACATTCTTGACAGCCTGTCCGCAGTACGTGACTGCGCCAGCCAGTTTCTGGAACACCTACGAACCCCCAAATGTGCTGCTCAACATCGGCGAGAAATTGGATCAAGGTTCCACTGCCTGGTCGTCGGCCGAAGATTGTTTATCAATGGCGATCTGGACGCCTGCTTCAGCTAATCGCACATCTAAGCTCCCAGTGGCGTTGTTCGTAACCGGTGGCGGCGGGATTACTGGTGGGATTGATATTCCCTCTCAGCTGCCAGCACATTGGGTCTCGCGATCTCAGGAGCACATTGTGATTACCATCAATTATCGATCAAATATTTTCGGGAGTGGGTTGACCCTGCAACAAAGAGAGACATTCGACTTACCTTGTTTGCAGATCCCAAATCCCGGGCATTGAATGAGACCTCTTTGACTTTGCTAGATGTCAGAGCGGCAGTGGAATGGGCCTACGAGAACATCGAATCCTTTGGAGGAAATGCTGAAAATATAATGGTATGGTTCTCGAGATTACTATCTACTATATCTAATCTCCGATTGGGCAAGTAGCTGTGGGGTCAATCGCAAGGAGGTATCTTGACGCATCTGTATACTCTTGCATTCCCCGACAACCCTCTCGCAGCCAAATTTGGAGTGATCTCGCAAGGTGCATCGGCCACCCTGGACCTCACAACGGCCGGTGATGTTTATCAGGACTTTGACATTGTCGCCAAGGGGCTCGGATGTAATTATGGAGACGACTACGAAGCCGAGCTCGAGTGTATGCGGCAGATTTCCTGGGTGCAGATTGAGGAATACATTAACCGCTACAACGCTACGCCTTCTATTGCTTTTACTAACTATATTCGTGGGTATGACTCCCTCACCTTCTGGCTCTCGGGCTAATCCTGCCATTAAGCCGATGAAAGATACATCTTTTCGAATGAGACCGAGCGATATCTTCAAAAGAAGGTTGCTCCGGGACCGTCGATTCGATCCGACGCCGCCAGGGAGTTTCCGGATCAGAACAGTACATACGTTGCCGAAGAAGAAGGAGTGTCTGACTGTCTTGCACGTTCTGACTCGGAGCTTCGGGCGTCCATCGGCCTTGACACCTACCGATATTATTGGGCCGGCAAGTAGACGTTAGTTACCCTAGGTAAATGCTCTTGGGCTAATCATTGTCTTCCTGCAGGAAACTTCAGCAACATCAGCCCCGTTCCCTGGCTTGGCGCCTTCCACTGGACTGACCTCCTTATGATTTTTGGTACCTACATGCTGGATGTCGGTAACATCACCGAGCTCGAGGTCAAAACTTCTGAAACAATGCAGGACTTCTTCCTAGCATACCTCAAAGACGCCTCCACAATCAACACCACTGTAGGATGGACTGCGTTCAATGGCAGTGCGCCTGAAGGGGGCGTTATTCTTGAGTTTGGCAAGGATGTTCCTGTTCGGAATGTTACTGGGGATTGGCTAGATGGTGGCTGTTGGAATTCTTCGATTCCCTTCCGGATTGATGGGTAGGTTAGTGAATTTGCGAGATGTTACCTCCGAAGCCTCCTCTCGATGTACCAGTCCTGCGACCCAGCATCTGAGCGAGAAGCAATTGTCGAATACCGGCCGATGTCTTGTGTCTTCATGTGTTTGATAACTAGATGGGTAACTTCTTTGTAAGGGTGGCTCAATGATACATGTTGTCATAAGTTCTGGCTCTTATCCTGCTGACAGAACTGCCGTGTCGGGCTTCTGGCTTGACCTTGGTGTAATCTGCAGAATTCACTGGGTAGAGGAAATGTGAGCGAGGGTTTGGTGTTAGGCGGGAGAAGGCGCTTGTCCCTTTTCGCCAATGAGGGCCTCCTGTTATGATTCATATCACTGGAAAATCTTTCTCCTTTGACTTCTTTCTCTCACTGTCACCACACTCCTTACAAACTTGCACTGATTACTACCTACATGTCGATTGATAGATCCTGATCGTGTATGCTTAGCTACCTCCACAGCAGTTTGACCAACATCCTATCCTCGTTTCATATCAACGTTGTTCTTTGAAAAACGGACAGACTGAGCTGCAGGCTGTTTAAATTTACAGTCCTGCAGCTGGTTGCCTGGGACATTAGGTTCCCGTGAGAATCTGAACACGCACTGTGGATTTACAAGAAGGCAAAAACAACAACGAAATTCGATACATTGTTGAATCTTTCATGCAGGCCAGAGACCTAATTCCATCAACAAGAACATACACACGCTGAAGCTGATCACGCTCGCAAAGATGGCTCAACTCACAGATCTCCCGACCGAGATTATACTTCACATAGTCTCTTATCTACAGTCCCATGACGACATTGCGGCGTTGGCTGCACAGTCTTCCCATCTCTACGAGTCGTGTGATAAGAGGGCCCGTGCAAGATTCCGCGAGATCCACATTACAAACAATGCCAAGCATCTCGAGAGCGCCTTCGCGGCCCTGATCGACATCCTAGAACAGCCGTATCTAGGCCGCTATGTGCGTCATATTGAGTATTGGGAGTCTGTGACGAAGACCTATAAGGACCCAACCTTCTGTGAACTCAATACGTCATCGCCAGCTGAAGAACACATGAGGATGATCCGAGCTGCAATCTACAGAGCAGGGTTTCCTAGCAATATGATTGAAAGCTTGGCCATGATAGTTAGGCTGATCTCCGGAGTCAACTCCCGCAGGGAGATTAATTTAATGAATCGGCCAGTCAATCATATAGGCAGCTCAGCGGGTCCCCTTCCTTGAGCTGCAATCATTTCGATGCTTACCCTTAACCAATTCTAGGCTTTTTCATTGCCGGGAGCCCCTTCTCGCACAGGTTCTGACAGCACTTCTAATCTCCGTGGCACCGGAAGTAGAGTCTATGGCCCTCTCCCAACCCTTTCTCAGCAAGTTTTCCGTACCTTGGCATACGGACTCAATCGACCGCAAGTGTACGAAATTTCCTTTGAAATGGCTTCTGCACCAGATCAACAACAACGACGCGTTCCCGGGTGCCCGGGGGCCGAAGCTCCTGAGAAAACTTCGGGACGTGTACTTAGTCAACGAGACGGAGGACGACACATCCTGGAAACAGGATCGAGTCTTTTTCATGACGGACCTCTTTGGCTTCCTAGAGCTTTTTCACCATCTTCCATCGATTGAGTCATTTGGCACGGATGAGCTGAAAACAAGCGTCGTCGGTAAGCACGGGCTCCCCTTTGCCTCGTCGAATATCTCCCGTATCCGGATCGAGCACTCGTTGGCCGACAGCATGAACTTGGCAAGAATGATCTGTCTATGCAAGCAGCTTCGAGAGTTTCAATGCCCCATCGGGGCCAGATCAATCGGCGGCAACCTTACCTGTAGGTTGAACTCATTTCGAATCATCTTCCAAGCGCTTCTGGTCCACCGTAGAACCTTGGAGGTTCTAGATCTAGGCGTCACATACATACCTTTTGAGTCAACACCGGTAGAGCGAGTTCCTCTTAACCTCAGTGAGAATCGCGAAAAGCGCGAACAAATGCAATTAATCCGGACTGCGAATGAAATGGCTTTGGCCGATAGGTCAGTGCAGCTGCCGGACTGGATCTGGGACCAGGCCGGTTCGTTGGCCGAATTCTCCGCCTTGAAGCACTTGAATCTGGAGCTTCAGTACCTGCTGTACATGGCGAGGGGTGTAGGAACCGCGAGGGACGATGGATACCAGCTCGTGGATCGGTTGCCGTCCCAGTGAGAGCATCTCCTGATCGGCGAATATGTGAGAAATGAGAACGTGGAGTTTGACGAGCAGGCAGATTCGTTGAAGATATTGGAAAGAGAGCAGCGTCTCAGCAGCCTGAAGACCATTCTGGGAATTGATGAGACAATCGCGGCGATCCCGCAACCTGAACAGCCTGGGTTGAACGAACATGTGCGTTCGTTGATAGAGGACGTGGATGAATCGGATCCAACGAAGAGGAGTTGGAGCCACGCATCTTTGATCTGAACCTCAGTGATGATCCCTCAGCTTTGTTCGAGCAAATTGACACACTCAATGCACTTCTGTGCCAAGGATTTTTCGAGTGGTGCGAGTGATCTGGCGATTATCTAGGTCTGGGAAGTATTTTGACCGAAGCGATGCCCATGTACTGAGTCACACAAACCGCACCAGAATGTTGTTAATTGCTGCCATAGTACCAAGAATGAATGAAATTTCCTTTTCTTTGAACTCTAGTCCAATGCCCTGATTCGTAATTGTACTTCTACTGCTCTGCAGATGTCCGGTCCAACCCTTAAGCTTCACAGCCGCGACCCACCGGTACCATACCCGTACCCGTACCTGAAACAGTGGCCCTTGGCCCGTGCGCGCGCAAGCCCGACAGATTCTTTTCTTACCGCCATACAGCCACCGTAGGGGAACATCAACACACCACAGACAGAACACCGGAAGGTAACTCACAAAAATGAATCCCCTGCGCTACCTCGCGCCTCCGACGCCCTACAAGGAGCTCTCCACGACCAACAAGAAGGGGCTGAAGGAGCGGCTCAGCTACGCCGAGGCCCTGGAGCACCACCCGGGCCTGCAGCTGTCCGCCGAGCAAGCCGAGCTCCTGCACACCTACCAGCAAGCATGCGAGGCGCTCCTCGAGGACCCGGGCAACGTCAACGCGGCCATGCGCATGATGCAGTACGAGCAGTCGCTTGAGTCAGGGGCTGGCAGTAGCCTCAGCAGCCCCGCGGCCCCCGTCAACCTCTCGTTCGACCTCGCCACCAAGGTCAAGCTCGGCGAGGAGCTCGACAACCTCTACAGCGTCTGGGCCGTCACGCGGTACCGGAAGTACCTGCCCGCCGGCATCCAGGAGGAAGCCGCCAAGCACCCGTCCAGCCAAACCGCGGACCCGTGGCACGCGGCCTTCTGGACGCCCTTCCACGGCCGCCTGGACGCCGAGGCCGCCGCGTTCGCCGCCGTCCTGGCCGGCGAGAACCGCCACAATGAGTGTCCGACGTCGATTTTGTTGATGCTGCTCTGCGACCGCCACACGGTCGACTGGGACGAGACGCGCGCGCTGATCCGCTACGCGGCGGCGGGCGCTGAGGGCGTGATTCAGGGGCTGCCGGAGAGCGACTTCGGGGAGTTGCTGCGCACGAAGGACGTGGCCGGGTTGGCGACGCGGTTGGCCCGCGATGAGTCTGGGTGGAGCTGCTCGACGGAGTATGTGTTGGGCGTCAGTACGCTGCTGATGGGGTTCTTTGCCAATACCCTGGCCGATACGCTGTTTGAGACCGAGGAGGAGCTGATGGATCCGACTAAGTGGGAGCCTAAGAAGGTGCTGCGCGAGCGGTTGGCGTTGGCCGAAGGCCATGAGCAGGCGTTCCGCGACTTGTTGCAGGAGATGTATGTGCAGATGCTGGTGGGGTCGGATGATGAGGATGAGGCTGGGTTCCCGGGTTATGATGATTTCGATGAGCTGGATGATGATGAGTGGGAGGAGTTTGAGGGGGATGTGGAGGAGGGGGAGGAGGAGGATGGCGATGAGTCGGATGAGTACTAATGCGAGTTTGATGCCTGAGGATGTTGGTCCTGTAGAACTACTCTGCGAAATCTATAGAACGGCGATCACGAACTCATCTCTCCGTCTCAGTACCTATACTCACATAAATCAACCATTCGAGTCATCGATCACATATACCCAAGCCCGGGTCGCCCACATTAACCCTTCAATGAGTCCTAGCCCACCCTCAAACATTTGCTGCAATCATTCATCAGAATCAAAATCATTCAACAGAATCAAAGTCATCAATCTGCCTCCAGTCCAGCACCATCCCCCTCGCCGGCGGCCACGCCTCCACAAACCCCTCCGCATAATAGATCTCGTGCTCCTCCGGCCACGCATGCACCAGCATCGTGACCTCCGTGCATCGGAGGGCGGCCTCTTCCTCTTTATCCTCGCCTTGCCCGCCCATCCCCAACCCGGTCACATACTCGCGGATCCTCTCCCGGAGATGCGCCACGATCACGTTCCCCAACTTCTTGTACTTGTGGTCCGCTGCGATGAGCAGGTCCGTCAGGTGGAAGGTGTAGATCCCGTCGCTGACGAGGCGGGCCATTGCGACCACTTCTCCGGTTTCTTGGGTCTCTGGGTTGGTGGTGGGATTATTGGGGGTAGTAGGTGAAGCTGAAGCTGAAGCTGGTGCCGTGTAGGTGATGTAGCAGCCGTACCAGCTTCCCTGGAGGGCGGATTCGGCTTGTTGGGCCGTTGGTGATTGCGGGTGTTCTTTGGTGCGGCGGAGGTGGAGGTAGGATTCGACGGCGGGGTAGCCCCAGTGGAGGGTGTAGTTGGATGGGAGGACGGCGGGCATGTTTGGGGTGCGTGAGGGGTTGTAGATAGCGCTTGGATGAGGTTAGATCTGAAGGTGGAGGGTGGAGGGTGGAGTCGTGATCTTTGTTGCGATCGTGGTTGTGGTTGTTGTACTATAATAGAAGTATGTGTTGTGGAGAGAGATGTGGGGGTGAGAAGGAGATGGGAGAGTGAGAAGGGAGAGGGGAAGTATATTATGCAGGGGCCGGAGGTTGTGTTGTTCTCTGCCTAGTAGGCTACCGTGCTGCTGGGTGACATGCATGCTTGGAGGGGTTGTTCACTTAGACTAAAATCATTCCACGGTTCGAACATATACTAAATTTGTGTTGTTTGGCCAGTCTCAAAATATTAGAACTACGGTAAATCAGTCATATGTCCAACATAGATTGCATGAATAGCACTATTCTTCTGGATATGCCAGCTGCATCTACCTACAGAGATTGTCTGGTAGCCGTGAGATGCTTGGAGGTGTCATCGGCCAACTGCACCCATACCATTCGCAAAAGCACGCAAGTCCTTTCATCTCCATACAGGTCCCCAGAAGTCATTAGGACCCTGGTACGCTGATTCAAGTTTCTGACAACGCGGGTGCTTAAAGTCGTCCCACGACCCTTGAGGCCAGATCGGGATCTGGCAAAACTCATCATCATGACATCCGTGACACTCTTTCCACACTGTCCAGCTCAAATAGTCCATCAGAGATCGCAGGGTGTTGACCGCGACATTATATTCTGTCGCCTCCATGACTTCGACAAACGACGCGCAGATTCGACTGCTGACATCATAGACGGCGCGATAAGCAAGCGAATCACCAGCAGCATTGGTAGGGATGAACTGAGTTGCGCATCTCTCCGTCTCTTCATCAACATCCCTGTTGTCCTGATCGATGAATGTTTTCCATATCCGTGCAACATCTGCAACTAGAGAGGACAAGCCGTGATGGTGGTGGTGTCTCGATGCCAGCTCACGCAGCGGGTGGCTGTACTTCTGGACAATCATATCAGCGATCGCTTGCCAGTTCACCTGTCTGTGTCCTGCATCATGCGTCATCACGAGGGATGTGAGACCCTTACGTATGGGCTTCAACTCTGCAAATGGGAGGTGGTTCAGACGTGGGGCAGTGCTGTCGTCCGGAAACAGATTCAGAGAAAAGTTATAAGCCGTGACGAAATGATCATAGTTCAAGACCACCCGCTCGCCGCCAATGCCATTGTACCTGGCTCTCATCACTTGGAGCACCTCGGTCGGTTTCCCTCCTTTCTTTCCATTGCCCTCTGTTCTCGGGCTTGAAGACCTCACTCTCGCCACATGAACGGGCTCCAGGTTTTGTTCCGAATTGCAGAGAATCACCTCGAACCCCGAAGCCAGCCGAATGACCCCATCCACCCGATCGTTCCACTCCTCCCTCGCAATTCGACACACGGCCTCTGCACGCGCATTCTCCTGCAATACGCCACCATTGATCTCATCTTCAAACAACACCCGGTCCTGCAGGTCGAGAGTCCCGATCTTGGACTTTCCGGCTGACATCCCATCGATATAAATGAGGCGGAGGTTCTTGGCCGTGGTGTAGGTGTGCAGCCATCCGCCATTGTCTTCTCCGGCTGATTCATCTCGATCCCCGCCCATCACTTGCTGAGAGCCAGATGACAGTTTGGGGGGTGTCTCGGGTCGCTTCGTCCCCGACCGCGCGAAGGCAAATGCGTGCTCGGGGTCGAAGGCCAGCCATCGGACTCCGGTGATGTGCTCTGGATGGCCGTCACCGTGGTAGAGTTTGGTTCCCTGTGGCATTTCTGCCAAGAAGAATGACATGCCGTTGTGGTTGAGTGCCGAGCCCCATTGTTTCATGGAGGAGTGGATGGCGTTGAAGATGTAATTGGCATTCTGGACAGGTTCGGGGGGAGCGCTGTCAGCGGCAAGAGGAGAGGTGGCAGCCCCTATGGCAGAGATCAAGGCGAGAATGCAGGATCGATGCATTTTGTTATATCTGAGAAGAGTAGAATATGTTGATCGGTGCGGTACATCTGGCTGGAAAGATGTGCCTTTATCTGAGATGAGTGAGTCGATGGCAGACACGCAATGCATGCATAGACATTACCTGATCGGGAAATTCAGGCCGAGGGCCTGGAGGGATGTTCAGGCGCCTAGGCACCCAGGCACACCAGTCCTGCTCATCATCTTCCTCGACGCGTCATCCGGTCTCTCACCACCTGCTCGCACAAGCAAGATTGCGATACCATTGTTTCCAGTCTTGCATCCGCCATGATTTCTCATTTGATGGCTCTTTATGGCCTTTATCTTCAAGTACTTCCAAAATACAACTGTTGACCTTCCATGTAACAACCCGCCAAGGGATTTGATGAGAGCGTTGCACCGCTAAGCTAAAAGAGATGTCAAGATACTGATCTAGCCCATCCTTCGCTCCAAGAGATGCTGAATGCTGTCAGAATTGCCATCCACCACCTCTTTTCTAGTCACTTCAACGGCTTCGTCGAAGTCACCCACGACGCAGCTAGTCGGCTCTGTCAATTATGGCCACGATGGCTAGAGCGCACCTGTGACCTCCTCTGCGACCTTCTCTGTGACATATGAAAGAAGACCCCCTAATCATGACAGTCCATAGGAGTTGTAGGACATCCAGTGGTACATGCCAGGCTTATTTCGAAAGGCATTGGCAAGACAGACTATTTCTTTCATTGCTCTTCACAAACGAAGTTTTATGAGAAGGCTCCGTTCTTCGTTCTTGTTCAGTTGTGCATAAACCTCCTCCGGAAACGTGGAATTGATTCTCGCGGTACCCGACTTGCCATGGCACCAAGCAGTGGGTATGCCCCAGGTCTGATTGATAATTTCGGGAGGCAAGTTCGTCGAAAAGGCTTGGCCCCGGGTCATGAGAGTCTATGGCCCCATCTGCGCGGAAGGGCTATGCTGTGAAGTGTGGGACATCTTACAAACTACAGTGAAGTGAGCATCGGAATCAAGCGTCTGACTGGCGAGGTTGGACCCCATCATCCCACAAATTCCGTGGTGTTCAGGTAAAACTATCGGAGCATCAATTGTACACTCTAGATATCGACCTATCGGAAAGACTGTAACGAGGAGATGGTGAGTTTTCCCTCTCCCTACTTTGCTTCGGCGCTCGAAGTAGCACACTAAAGATTTATCCTATTCTCGCATCGACTAACGTCTGCAGAAACCTATTTCTCCGCCGTATACTCAACTGACCTTCCTAGTCGAGGACGCTTGCCGAAAACCGGCACCAGAAAAAGCCTCCGGGCAAACCATGACTCACAATGCAAGCGATGCCAAGAATGTCCGAGCCGCTCCATCAGTCGCCTGATGTATACATGAGGTCGTTGCTGGAACTACGTGCACATCTCCCGAAAGGGACGTAGCTTGCGAGGATGGGACCCGAAAAAATCAAGCAGCCGACGGAAGTGGGCCGCCAAGAAACTCGGGGTTAGAATCGGACACCACTGCCAAGAGCCTGTATACGTCGGCCTAAGGGTCTTTCTAGCCAGTGATACGGTGCTTGATCGCATGCTAAGTGGATCTTATCAGATTGATCAATCGTTCCACGCTCCGAATTATCAATCAGGTCTTGCTTCCACAGGGGTGTGGCATCTTGTGGGTCTTCGGGGGATTTTGTCCTGGACAAGACAGAACCTTCTATGCTTTTCGCCCCGCCAGGGAGTTGGTGTCAAGAAAAAAATTCTCTGCAAGTACCTAACGGGATAAGTACGAAGTTGACGGAGAAGAAGCCGCCACTATTGGCTTTCGACTTGTGGCTCTCTCTTGTCGGCTATATGTCCCAAAAGATGTCTTAAACGGCGCTACACATATCACACTGGAGCCCACGAGTCCGATGAATGCGAACCTACATGCTAGACCAAATGCATGGGTCCAGATGCTCCGAGCCAAGGAGGCATTGTTCAATGATCAAGTGGAGATTGATAACTGGTTCGCTGGAGATTAGCTCGATTCCCTCCGGTGGGTTCCGCCACGCCTGTGTAATGAGCGTGCTCGAATAGGACCCTCATTGCGAGGAAGTGGGTAGGTCCAATTTGAGGATTCTGTGCGATATAAAGATTGACTTGATGCCCGGACTACGCTGATCTCGGGAGTGTCTTGTCTATCAACCGGCAAAATGAGAGTGACCAGTACACTTCTCTTGATCCTCGCCTGGACGGGCGTCCGCGTCCTGGCAGAGGGGTTTACTATGTCTGCCCCCGAGCTTGCAGACTATTGCTTCTATGCTATATACGAGTCTCTGGGCTCGTACACGTATGCAGGTGCCACTACATCCAGTTCAACCTCAAGCGACTCGTCAACTTCTCAGAGTTCTTCTAGTTCAACCTCACATGGCTCTTCCTCCTCCTCAAGTGCCGTCGTCACAACATCACATGGCTCCTCAAAACGGGCATTCGCAAAGAGAATGGCTAGACGTGGTCATCATGGTAGTTCATCTACTGGAGGCTGCACGAGCACAGTGGGTGTCATGTCCTTGTATGCCAGTGCGAAGGCGTGGTGTAACAAGAAGCAACTGGAAGCCACCATTCCTTACTGGCAAAGCCTGTGTGAGCAGAACAGTGCTACTTTGATCGATCTGACTGATATCGTTGCCAATGCCACCGACTCTTATATCGCATCTTTGCCAACTGTCGATCCAGAGGCAAATAGCACGACGACAACCGGCACTATTGAGAGTCCAGTCTTGCTTAGCCACTCATACTACAAGCGAGCTTACAAATCTTATGTATGTGATCTTTTCTTGAACTGATCCTGATGAAGCATTAACCAGGCGGTGATAGGTCACCCACGACTATGCACTGAGCAAAGACAAACGTTATGGCTGGGGTCTTATGGGCTACTGGGGTGGAATACTGGCTCTCGGCATGATTGTCAAGGCCTGGAAATCCTTCCGAGCCCATCTCAATGGCCCCGGACGCGGCGATTCTGAGAAGAGTGGTTTCTATGCTGCTGGTCGTAATTCCTGCGCGCCAGTGGCTGCAATTACCCACTTCATCCGGACTCACTTTGTCATTCCTGCCAGCTTTGCCCCCGGCCTTTCCAATCACCAGCAGCTCTTCTGGTTCCACACTATCCCAAAACGATTGGATCTTTTGATCGTTTTTGGCTGGTGGGCGGTGTGTATCATTCTGTCATGTGTTGACTACCAGAGCTTCCGCGGCAATATTCAGTACGTTTGTATCATAATTCGATCATAATTTGGCAGGTTTACGTCTAACAAACAATTAGGACGCCGAGTCTACACGAACAAAATTGGCAATACTCGTCTGACCGTACAGGAATTCTGTCTTACGCCTGTCTTCCATTTCTTTGGCTCTTCGGTGGACGAAACAACATCTTCCTTTGGGCAACAGACTTCAATGTCCAGTCTTTCAACATCTTCCACCGCCATGTGGCCTGGGCTTGCACTCTTCTGGCTATTGTTCACTCAATCAACTACACCGTGGTTTTCCAGGTCTACGGTTAGTGCTACTTATCGCAAGCATCAATGATATGCTAACAGGCTGGCATATCAGACGGCAGATATCACAGTGCACTTAAGCAGAATTACTTCTACATGGGTATTGTTGTATGTAACCATTCTCGGCACCATGTCTTTAGGAGGCTTCTCACATATTCCAGGCCACGGTGGTGATGTCTGTTATGCTCTTCCAATCCGGCACGTGGCTTCGTCAGAAGTTTTACGAGACCTTCTTGATCATCCACGTTGTCCTAGCCATCTTAACCATATACACTCTTTTCCGGTAAGTCCTCCTACGAGCACCAAGATGCTTTCACTAACTAGAAGCAACCAGTCACACCAGCTTTGATGGCACCGTCTACAACGGCTACCTCTGGCCAATGGTCGCCATTTGGGGCTTTGACCGCACCGTGCGCTACCTCCGCGTGATCTACTGCAACTGGAACGTCCGCTTCGGCAAGGGCTTTATCAACACCACCTCCTCCACTGTGTCCTATAGCTCGGCCAGCGATCTGATCCGCATCGAAATGATCCCCGCGGCCCACAGCCTCACCCCCGCCCCTGGCCAGCACTACTACCTCTACCAACCCTTGACCCTACGCGGCTGGGAGAACCACCCCTTCACTCTGGGCTGCTACAACACATCTGGTGCTGAGGCAAAACTCATCTTCTACATCCGTCCCTACGACGGCTGGACCCGACGTCTCCGCGACCAGTGCCAGAAGTCTGGGGGTAAGGATTTGACCATCGCGCCTCGGCTGCTCCTGGAAGGCCCCTACGGCCACCAGATCCCGCTGCACACCTTCGACACTCTTCTTCTGATCGTCGGAGGCACCGGTATCGCCGCGGCAGTCCCGTACATCCTCGACCACGTTTCTCGTCTCGCAGCCGGAGGCAAGACCCGCACCACCAGGATCCACCTCGTCTGGTCCGGCCGTCAGAGACAGATGTTCGATGAAGTCTGCTGCGCGGATTTGGTCGCCGCGCTGGAGTGCGCGGATATCCACGCCACGCTGTATTGCACGGACAAGAGTAGCATGGGGGCGATGACTACCGTTGTCACCGGCGACGAGAAATCTAGCGCTGCAGTCCCGCAGGTCGATGCGGTGGGCGCGGAGGCAAAGGAGGCCGGCCAATTCGTGCAGGATTCTTCCAGCCAGGAGTCCCGACCCATGAAGGTGGAGGATCTTGGTCTGGAGGTGCGCTACGGACGCCCGGACATCACGGCCACCGTGCAGTCGGTCGCGGAGGAGGCCCGCGCCAGTGTGTCTCGGTTGGCGGTATTGACGTGTGGCCCGGCGGTGATGGCGGATGAGTGCCGGATGGCGGTTTATGGGGTGATGAAGGGGGGATTCCGCCAGGTGGAGTACTTCGAGGAAGCTTTCGGGTGGTAGACAGGTTTGTCTTCTACTCTCGTTGTTCGTGGAGGAGAGGGAGGGGATGACTTATGATGTGCTGGGTATCCTTTAATGCACGTATTTATGTTTATGTTTATAGTAGTAATTAAAAGTTCATTACTTTGCTTAAGCAGAATCAAAGACTTTCATCGCCAACGTATGGCCTAGAATGAATGAATGCCCTGCTTATCCCGCAGTCATATGGTACGACCAATACGTAGATTTGCAACCGAGACTATAAATATCTGGCTTTGAGGACTTGTGGCATGCGGTTTAAGCTGTGAGTCCACTTGTGATAACACGCAGCCTATCTCGCCAGTCCGAACCGGTAAAATAAGTTTTCACTTCTCTCTATCTGATCAGTGCCCAATCTCCGACCTAGCGAGACATGCAAAGGCAAGCGGAGCCGAGATGTCGGAAGCGCACACTCTCGCAAACTCCATCCCGAAACGGCCGAGTGGGGCGCCGTATATAGGGCTGCCAAGAAATCCGAGCTACTGCTCAGACCGGGACCACTAACTTATCCGTATCAAATTCGCAAGATGGTACCCAGATCAATCTTGTGCGAATTCCGTTCTTCGCCTTACTATGTTTGGTCTCGACTGGCTGGGACTAGCTCGTGCAATGTATTAGGTGGAGGACTAGCAATTTATCTTGCGATCATGGATAGCGTTGCAAGCCGCAGAATTCGCTGGTTACCGAACAGGCAAGGTGCCCATTCCGCAAGGGGGGGGGGGCAGCCGGGCTTACCTTAGGGCTATGAGATGACCGCTCGCGCCATACATTTGTTATAGCCTGTGTTGCGATAAAAAGAGCCATTTTACAACATATTCCGATATGGTGTAGTGGCTAACATCGCCGTCTCTCACACGGCAGCCGGGGGTTCGATTCCCCCTATCGGAGCTCAATCTCCATTTCTTTTGCTCTATCGGGCTGACGTTTTGCCTCTCCTGCCCGGGGGTTAGTCTTGGGACATAGCGGTCTTTAACACACATCCTTTTCATGCAACATCCGATATGGTGTAGTGGCTAACATCGCCGTCTCTCAATTGCTCGGTGCACGGCAGCCGGGGGTTCGATTCCCCCTATCGGAGTGACTATCTAAGTCCTTCTTGGGCTTTCGCTTTTTGGTGTTTTGTTTTGCGGGATTTGATCTTTTGCCGGGTGTGGGAGTTGGTTGGGTATTTGCCACGGTCTGTCTAGGTGCCGGATGGAGGGGAGTTTGCCGCGCGAATGACCTGTCGAATTGCGGTTCCCTTCCTGGCATTGAAAGTTATGCTCGACTCTAGCACGCGTGTCGGAGGTGCAAGAGTGCTGGGTATTTGAGAGCCTCGGATGGATGGGAGTAACGAGGGAGGTTATTAATGTAGTCTGGTGCTACTACTGACGGTTTTTGGTGTCTCGGACGTCGAGCGAAAAGTGACAACTTTGAATGATGTGTAATTCAGGACAGACGAATAGCAGGGGAGGGTGTTCGAAGAGTATATTGTGGGTTCGGGGGTGGCGGGCTTAGACGTTGATCTGAATTCAGTTTGTGCGATGCTTGAACGGCGTAGAGAATATAGATATTGTCTACATTTCATTCACGGTTCATATCAAGATTGCTGGCAATCTGGCGAGACTACTCAGTGACATCAGTTCTCATTCGGTGCCCTATTATTTGTTAATCTAGAGGGATCGGCCGGGAAGAGCCGTTTATATATCTCCCCTTAAACCGGCTTCGGGCTATTCGAAGTCTGCCTTTTATGTCTCTCTCTGCCTCCACACCTGGGATGAAAGGCAAAGTAGTTCTTCTGATAGGAAAAAGAAAGCCGCGATGGTTGTAAACATCAAGGTAAAAATAGATAGATCTTAACCACCTGCAGTCCCGAGCGAACATACACACAAAAATCAAAAGAAATAAGCTCCGATAGGGGGAATCGAACCCCCGGCTGCCGTGTGAGAGACGGCGATGTTAGCCACTACACCATATCGGATTTTGTGTGAGATGAGGCTTTATTTTGATTTTACATCCCTAGACACATGCTCAAGCCCGTATCCTCTGCGAAGTACACAACCGATTGGCCAGCTTGCGAAAGTTGTTTGCTCTCCGCAGCTACCATCGGAGCGAAGAGAGATAGCCGAGCAATGATAACAAATGCAAGACAGAAGCCAGTCAGACCGACAAGGCAGAAAAGACAATGAAATCAAAATGAGATTGCTTCCTCCGGTTGGGATGGTCCGCTGTGCTTGACGCCCACCGCCTATAAATTGTTGAGATTTGACATCTTCAATCAGGTAACCCAGTCACCCTGGTTTTCTGCACAGGATGTACAAGGTGACAGATCTGGCTTCACGCGTGAATACAGTGTCGATCTGCTATATGATAGACAACCACGAGATTAGCGGATTTGTCACTCGAAAACCAAAGACTTCCAAGTCGGAAAGTACGGTTTCCCCCTCGATGCTAGGGCAATCTTTCCAGCATGACACTGGCTAGTGTCTGGTTGACGAACAATTTGTAGCAGACACCCTGCGAACTCTGACTCAACAATAGCGACCCACCACGTCGAGCTTACATCTTGTGACTCGCATCGCGAAGCCGAAACAGCAGACCATTAACATCTGGCCTTCATCACGGATATTCTTTCGACGTCTGGAGGCCGCTTTTCTGCATCTTTCACAGATTGGATGCGCGACGAGCATTCATTGATGCCCTGCTTGTGATTTGACAACGGGCGTTTTCAACCACCTTATTCCATTCTGGCAGCCACTCCCCGAGCCCTTGGTGAGCCACATGGATTGTTTTGTTTGTCAGTCGCTTCCAGCATTGAGGCCTTAATGCGACACTCTGAGAAGTAGCGTTTTATGGCATTTATAAAGGTGCCCTGGAGACTTTTGACGAAGAGTTTGCCGAGTGTGAACGGCAACAGTGTGTACCTGGCTGCGAATGATTCCCCACCCGATACCACCGATCTCATTGACGATGGAACCTCACCAATGGCTATCTCATATCGCCACCAAGTGATTTTCTTTTTAGCAGGCCATTTGCCAGCGGGTCCCCGCACAAGAATGGCAAATTTGAAACTTGAGAAGAATACGCGCAGTCGGAGGATCCGGATCACGAAGGGCCGGAAATGCGGAAAATAGTCAAGGACAGGCCGGCAATACACAAGGAGAAGTAAGTGTTAGACAAATAGCAATACTCTTCGAAGAGTCTTCTATTGTGGTCCGATAGTCTGTGTGGATACCAGGCGGCTTCCTAGAAGTGCTTCTTCCAAAATGCCTTTTTCTTCGCACCATGCTTTGTCGTGTTTCCTCCTGTCGAGTTGCCATTGTTGGAAATGTCGACGATTCCTTCTTTCTCCGTCTAGCTGTAAGTTTGGTCAGCCAATCGAGGAATGCCCCAAGTACTTGTTGGCTGCGCCATTGCCGAACTCGCTGGCAGACTTATCATCCTTTTGGGGGGGGGGTCAGGCTTTGGTGTCAGACTTGGGAACGTCAGTGGTATTCTCGGGTGACTCGTGGACGTCGAGATAACGCGTCTCCAAGTTCCTAAAGGCTGTCTGCCTTTTCTTTTTTCGGGGTTTCGTTGTTGTTTCCACATAAGACAGGGTCGATAACCTGTCCGCCAGGGGCGGAAAATGACAACACGTTCTGGAATCGCTGCACACATGCGAGCAGGTGTGAATGATGGCAGCAAAAGCTCATGAACTCGATTCCAGACATGTGAGCGACTCCCGCTGGTTACGGGAAGTATACAATCGAGTTGCGGTTGCTTCGGACACCCCGAAAAGTGCACCAGGAGCTGCCAAATTGTTCTTGAACCGCAGTGTCTGCAGTACGCGATCTGCCTGCAGTGGCTGAGATCCACTGCTCAATGTTAATAGAACTCAGAATTGTCTGAATTGGCTCTCGACGCTTGCACTTTCTGTTTGTTGTGACGGCTTATCCTCGAGAGACTTGCCAATCTCGACGTCGACCAGACCCACAAAACAGCTGCAAAGAGGCAAAACATCACGTCTTACCGCAGCACAGTCTGGCTTTTTTCTGCCTCGTTTGTCTTCACTGCGAGGTGGGTAAGACATTTGTGAGCTCCGTGGATAAGGCAAGGAATGTCCGCAGGGCACAGCCCGGATCATTACATCAACGCATATCTTAGTATGGGATGTAGGCGGATCCTCAGCCACAGACGTAGAGGAATTACCGGTATTACAGAACTGAAGACACTCTCATACCAGCCTAAGCAATTTTGCAAGTAGTTGGCAACTACTTTACTCACTGCTTGCACGATCAATCTGCTTTTGAGTGGCACGTCCCCCTTCGTTGCCACCCTTAGCAACAAACTCCTTGTGGATTTGCAAATGTGAGTGAAGATTGTTCGTTGAGGAATACTGTTTCTTTTCAAGCAGTTAACAAGCAGTAAGAGATCTAACTTACGTCTGCCTTAGAGCACCCGTCCATCCTGCAGAAGACTTCACCGTAATGAATCTTATATTCGAGGCATGAGTTCTAAAAGGTTGCCAAATAGTTGGCAAGTAGTTAATACCAGCCTACGCAGTTAGCAAGTGGTTGACAACTGCTTAAGAAGTACTTACTGATCGCTTCATCCTGTTCCTTCTGGCTCACACGGCCGCCCTTGTCTCCC
The DNA here is from genome assembly GCF_003184785.1 of Aspergillus japonicus CBS 114.51. Classification (NCBI taxonomy): domain Eukaryota; kingdom Fungi; phylum Ascomycota; class Eurotiomycetes; order Eurotiales; family Aspergillaceae; genus Aspergillus; species Aspergillus japonicus. The sequence continues at coordinate 839,443 of NW_020291643.1, read as the reverse complement.
TTCCCCAGAACATCATCCTCGGCCTCGAAGTGGGATTTGATATGTGTGCGCAAGTTGTTTGTAGATTGGGATCGGTGCTAAAGTAGTTGACAGACAGTTAGCAAGTAGTCTGCAAGTACTTAGCAATAGCTTAATTTTTTCTTGGTTTCGCAAAGGTCATGCAGACCTGGGTCTAGTTCATAACCCAGACTAACACCCAAGAACGAAAAAGATCAACGCACTGCAGGGAACAGTGATCCATTTAGGAACGAAGAGCGTTACGACTTTCCCGTTCCTGTGCTTGCTGAGGATGTTTGTCCCGCAGGAGTCCGCGCTCTCTCCTCTGTCATCGAGGCGCTTTAGCAACTCACCAAGACGTTCATGTATGCAGGGTAAGATAGTTGTAAAGAAGTAACTGGCTAACCACAAACAAGGAATGGCGACTTGAAAGAAGGTCAGTCTAACTGAGCATGGATAAACATGAAACCAAAGCTCTTCCTCTTATGTTATTTGATTCGCTGGTAATCGATCCGCTGGCTTCTGAGGTTCTGCATAAGAATCTCCTCTTCGTATTCGCTTGCGAGGTCTACAGCCTGCAAGGAATAGACCTGGCGTCCTCGTAGTTCGCCAAAAAGGGACGCGCACTCAGCAAGGCGGCTGTAGTAGCTATACCATGTAATCGCGGACTTTTTGACGACCAATCTGTCGCCACCGTATCTCGCTGGTCGTATTTTCATGGTATTTATGCCCACGAAACTGATTAAACAAGTGAAAATTTGCCCTTGGCAGAAGGAGACTGCGATTTGATGATGAAACACCGCCCCCTTAACGTACCGGTTTCTCCATCCCACCTTTCTCCAATCCCCTTCTGCGAGGAAGGAAGTTTGTCAATGAAAGGCCGATTGGGAGTGGTGAAAGTAGTTTCATGATGAGCGACAGCAGTGAGATAGGGTGTGGTATTGTTCTGCACATGTTTCTTCGGACTCAGGCTAAGCCTGGAAGCGACGTGAATGAACGCTTCGCAAAACTAGACTTCGTAGGAACAGGAGTACTTGATTGGCCACGAAGGTCTTTGACTTCGGTCATCTACACAGAAGGCTATTTCTCCCAGCCAGCGAATTCGATAGTTGTCGACATGATCCACATATGCTAAGTCATAAGTGTTCGGAGACGGTATAACCGAGAATCCATTCAAGTCCGAGTGGTCTGATTTTGCGCGGCTTGACCCGAGAGTCGGATCTCAAGAGAGTTGGATCTGCTATAATTGTCCAATCAATCGGCTTCATTGGTGCATAGTGAATCGCTGTTGCTATCAACTCCACATGGTCTTGCGAAGAGATCTCGACAGTGGTGGCATAACGCAGGAAGCAGGACCGGCTGACCTGGCGGGCCTGGTTGGCTAATCGGCCCCGGACAGCTTGCCCTAATTCTTGCGTCCGCCAAATGAGCGCCGTGTTGCGCCGGTGAAGGTTGCCTTTGAGGCGCTCTCTCCTTCTCTCTCTATCAACTCAACTCCATGTTTCATCTTGGCTTGACGCGGGCACAAGTCTCCTCATCTTCAGCGGTATCATTAGTATTGCCAAGCTCTATATCATTTCCACCTCATTGGCTTTTCTCTTTGGGTTATTCGTCTCTTTTCGTCAGTTTCCTAAGTTTCTCCTTTCTCTTTCCTTTCCTTCTCACTCTGCCGTCTCTAACCGCGTCTTCTACCTTCGCTTCCTTGATCTCAGTGCTTCCAGCGTCCGGCGACGTCTCTTGGGTTTTCACCCTCTTGGTTCTGCGGTATTCTGGCTTCTTGGCTCTGATGCGCTGCGTCTTCTCCTTCGAGGACTGCAGATTCAAAGAGCACAAACTCTTCTTCTTCGATCCGTAGGTGCAGTTGGCGCAGCTTTGCTGGTATCTGTGCTGCGACGGCAGGTTCCAGTTGTCGATCACGACGCAATCGCGCCACACGCCCACTTCTTTCCGACAACGTGTGCATGCTCTCTGATTGGGCAGAATGAGTCCACGCACTTAGAGCAGCTTGGCATCACAGAGATGGCTGGGAAACCTTTATATCTGACGGACTCGCTACGCTTGCCCACCACATCGCAATAACCCTTAACTAGCCTCCCTCTCACGTTTGGGAGCGAGAGCAAGACAAGCATCTCGTACACAACACTTCCATTGGTTAAGAAACCTCAGGGATTGTCTAATTCAAAAGCAAGCTCGTTTCCCCTGCCAACACTGTTGTGTTTCAACCACGCACACGATTGGGTTGTTTCATCAGGCCGAAAAACAATGCCACTTCAGCTTTCGTACACTCTCGTGTAACTGGGGCTGAGGAATTGGAGAAACGATAGATTCTCTGTCCATTCCATGTTATCTGTAAGGCTGAGAAGCGGAGGCTGATGTGTTCATCTTTCAAGGGATTTTTTTGTTCAGGTAGAAATGTGGAGTGGTCGCTGGTTGTTCGATGTAGTGAGAGTGCTGAATCAGATCGCAATGACTCTACTCTCCAGCCTCGTTCTAGTCCTCGGGCTCGGGCCCTGGCAACGGAAATGAGCCAGTTGCCGCGGCAAGAATAATATAAAGGAGGATTCGGCTAATAACGAAGCCGTTCTCCAGTCGTATCGGTAGAGAGATTCATTGAGGATCTCTGCTCTCCCCGCCTTGGCATGGACAATTTATGAGGCCCGACCTCTGGAGCTCGCCTGTATCTCTCGGTTGAAATCTGAGGCGTAATCATTCTCCATCTCACCCCCTTCCCCCTGCTCTTTCTCTGGGCCAAGGGACACTGACAATGTCCCTACCTCAGCATTTAGTGGCTGCTGTCTGATCGATTCTTCTGGATGGCCTCAGGCTCGTTCGAGCGCCTGTATGCGAACATAGTTTCATTGGTTTTCTTTGCATTTCGGCTATTGCGGTTCCTTCTGACAAGTTCACGGGATTGAAAATCCGCCAGAAACTGGAGCTGGACGATATCGCATCCTTCCAATTTCAACTTGTCATAATTATGATAGGACGAGTTCATGCATCGCGCAGCACTGACAGAGGATATTCGGGGTCTCGCCTTCCGTTCGGAAGTTTGATCCAGTCGCCCCTAAAATATGAAGATGGCCCAAAGCTGCAGATAGCTCAAGTCGTGGTTTGAGACAGCCATATTGCTGTCGACTTCCTTGTTCCGTTCTACTTTGCACTAATAGCTTTGCCCGTTCTTTCCGTTTTCCGATTCTGATCGATTTGCCAACACCGGGGGTGAATGAGCACTCTTTCTCCCATTTTCTGTTTTCAATCTTTTCCTCCGAGCTGTGCACACAGTTGTAGCGCGTCCTCAAGCCATTTTCACGCTGGCAAAGGATCACGGCTCCACGACATAATTCATTCACGGCTCATTGCCTCCCTAACGTTTTGCGTGGCAATATCGTCGTTGCCACGGACAGTCTCTTTCCATGCAGGGTTATTGCCTCCTGGTAATACCAATGTCCTGTGCTGACAAAATCACAACACTTTGGCTTACCGCTTGTTGTTGTAGGCTGTGGACCAATTATCTTACCACCAGAAGTAATTTTTCAATCCCCGGAGGGGGAGAAAGGCTGTTCCTTGGTGCAGTCGTTGCGCGCGACAGCCAAAGCCAGCTTATCAGAAGGTGCAGCCACATTGGGTGAGCATTGGGCCCTGCAAAGATATTAGCAATCATCATTATCTGGTAATGTGGCCTGTAAGGATATACATACCAGACCAATGCCGACAAATGTAGAGCATCGTAGGTAGTTGTAGATACATTGTAGACACATCGGATTCCAAGTCTCTAAATGCAGCACATGCAGGCACCCGGTTGGCTTCCGACCCATTGCGTCATTTGCTGATTTTGCGTAGAGACACAGGCTCATATAAGCGTGCTCTTGCGAGTCGCGCCGTTGACGACATAGTCTCTAGTAGTGACACAGCCTGGAACGCTCTGCGTGTGATAGATAGTAAAGCCCTTTGTATCTGCGGCGCAGTGTCCGGCCAGCCAAGGCCAGGTTCTGCTTGAATTGAGCTTTCGGCTAGATGTGACAGTGTCTTCGTTTAGTGAAATTCTGGCTGTTGCGTGTAATTGAGCTTGCGAGAAAAGTCGCGACTTGCTCTGCTACCCCTGGACTGATACTTCCACCAATTGACGATATTCTATATTAAAACAGTCAGATATGCATTTCTCAGGTGCACAGCATCCATTGAATGCTGCAAGTGTCCGTACTCTACAACGTGCGCGCTAAGCATGATTCCTACAGCAGTCGTCGAGAAACGGAGAGGCTGTCGTGATGCAAATTGCGCACACCTTGACACATCTGACTAGATGATTTGATATGTTTCGTACCACAATCAGTCGTAGGGTATAATACCGCAACTGCCCTGAGGGTATAGCATTGTTCTGCGTTCCGTTGCCCAATCTCCTTCAACATGGGACATGGGCTTGCCGCTGTTCTCTGGCAACAAGAGTGCTCATCTCATGCTCAGGTCCCCGGTCCACTTCGTTGAGTGTGATTCCACTGGAATCTGTGCCCGCAAGGCTGGCACAAGTTCGAAACAGCGCCCAGGAGTTGGGAATGAGAAATCGCCGCCCTTCCGGCTGGTCTCGCAGCCTTGAATGATAAGAGAGAGATGTTTGGCTTCCCTTGGAATGGTTTGATGGCCTTTGCCACATCATTCTTGTGAGTGGAATACTGGCGTACAGTTTGAGATTGGCAATGACGATGACTTGGATTGTGTACCATCATCGCTTTCTGGTCTAGCTTGTTAAGGATATAGGTAATAGTGACGAGGTCGTCGTCCATCGGCGGCGCGGTGTCGCCCTTCTGAAGGGCTTCTGTGATATCTGCTACTGGCCATCCCATGGCACCGCCGATCTCAGCAATATCAATGCTCGCCTGAAGTCTCCAAAGGGCAAGATAGACCCGATATTCCTCAATCCACGTGGAAGGGCCGGCGTCCTGTGTGGGAACGCTTGCAGTTCCACTGGATTGGGGATGCTCAAATACCTATAGAGTTTGTACTCTGCCTCAAGGAAAGTCTCAAACGCCTGATTTGCGACTTGATTGATTGCTGGGAGGCCCCGCGGATGTGCCTTCTCGCTTTCCTGAGACTACCAGCAAAGAGGGTCATCAGATCCTTCTGTACTTTATAGTCTGACCACGGTATCGCCCCTACCAAGGCACCTCCAATTGGGGAAAGGGTCGCAAGCGCTACAGTAGGCTCCCACCTCTTGTGGAACTGCTCCCGCAAGACCCCGCCTGTCACCCACCGGTCTCGGCTCACACAATGGTGCAGAGCCGAGAGTAGCCTAGCCTTTATGCCCAGACGAAGACCGTCAAAATCCGTGCCTGCGGGGTTAGTGCCAAGGTGATAGGAATGTCCAGATGCTTCTTGTTGTTTGGTCGTGTCACTTGGTAATTCAGTGGATGTATGACTGAGACCTCCCCAGCCTGTGTTCCCAGACTACAGTCTTGGTCAAAGAAATCGGCCCCGAGGGTTGTCTCAGCATAGGGAGGGGAGCCTTGCGCTTTTAACGTGGGGCAAGTCTGGCATGATTGGGGCCACTGAAAACTGCACTGCTGCTGCAGTAACCGTGTCAAATCGCTTCATGTCAAAGCGAACTGATAAGAGCTTGAGGAATATCATATCTGAAGTCTTTTTTTTTCCCCGTATGGTCAGACTCAATGGATAACACAATCCTTTGGTACTTCAGGCCCATAGAAAGTAGCAGGTCCATGTTGCCCTGAGATAGTATGGGCTGCTGTGCGAGGTTACGAAGGATTTTTCAGACTGGCTTCGGCTTCGACCGTTGATCTGCCTCCTCCAGGCACGACGAGATTGCAGAAGAGACAATCGGCGTATGATTGCGTTTTCCGTGACCGAGATCTCTGAATCGGCATATCCCCTGTGGCACCCCGTACAGCATCTACTTCAGGAACTCGGGTCGTGAATCATGAGAGGCCTGGATATCAGGTAGCAAAGCAAGTCCAACCGTCGTACTCACCATCCTTAGAATATTTCCCCTATCACAGATAGGTCTTTGCCATTGTCGAGACCGATTGTGTCGCCAATCATTCGTATCAGGTGGCCTGGGCACAGCAGCAGCCGTATCGCATGGGCCGCCGCTCAGCGGCTTATCTGGCAGTTTTTGGCCACATTCAGCAGTGCGGGCGGAGAAGTTCTGAACATGCAGTTTTCCGACCTCACTGTCTCCATAATTCCCAAAGATGAGCTGACCTTGGAATACCCAGGCCTATCGGCTGACAGATACTGCATGTATTGCAGAACAATTCAACATCTCCTAGTTGTTGAAGCCAGCAATAACGCCGTATTGCCCACACTGACTCGATTAGCGACTTCATCACCCTGGCTGAAAGGTAGGGGAGATCTCTCTAATGTCTGTCATTCTAGGTTAGAGCATTGCAGTAATGGGTTCCACCGCTGACGAGTTCTTTGACCTCCTGCTTTGCATAGGGGTCTTTGTCGAACATGTCGAAGATGGGATGGAAAGAAATCGCTGATCTTCCCAGTGCAATACCCAGTGCAAATGTGTCAATCTTCCGCCACATAGCACTCGGCGACCCTGTGGGCACTATCGGCCAACTGACACAATCACCTTCGGCTGTTGTTGCATGTATAATCGAAGCTGGAATTGAGGCGGATCACCGTGATCACGATGTGCTGGTTGGTGACAGAACTCGAGTGACGCAAGCAGTCGTCGATCTTGCATTGCTCTGCCTGCAACTGGCCGAAAAGACAGGACCATTGCAAAGGTGTCGAGGTCAGTATTGAACCAGCGTAGGTCCCATTTGAGACAAATGTGCAAATGAGAGAATACTAACAACAGGAAGATGAAATCAAAGAGGCGACATATCAGATTCGTAAATAGCCAAGTCATACTCGTTGGCATTCTCATCGTAGAGGTTCAGAAGATTGCTGAGACTGTTCTTACCCCTCTCGGTCAGCCGGACCGTGTGCCAAATAGTATCAATGCTGGAATCGATGCTGCGGCGAAAGGAACTGCGGAGAGCATTGCTCGAAAGAGGACAGTAGGAAGAAATGTATGCCTGGCCGCGGCCATTGGACCGAATAGCATGACCTTCAAGAAAAGCAAGGCGGGACTCGGGGAGAGAAAAGTATGGTTGAAGCAAGGCGATAGAGGATCCGACCTTGAAGACTAGCAGGTAGGATAGCAAAGTGAAATGTGAACCCCAAGCATAAAACGAGGATGGATGATGAAGGAAGATTTGTAGGAGGAAAGGTGAAAAGCTTTGAGCGTCCAGTTTTTTGTTTCCTGTGAAACCACTTTTGTTGTAAAGACAATGAAGAGTCGGTCTTTTCGGGTTGTCAACACCACTGTCCTTAATCAATCATAAGGTTGAACCACTAGAGTTTTACACTGCCTACGCTAAACAGCAACGCGAAATGCAATCCAAAGGGCACATAGTCGCGGGCTTTCTGGCTGGCTTTTCACTTCTCATGGTTTAAATCTCCGACCCGGAGACAAAGGTATGTGCACGAGGTAGTGCTTCCGGGGTTGCTTTGACAAAAGTTCTTACCGAAACCAGTTCTCAGGAGGTAGGGCGAGGTGTGCAGTATCTGTAGTGATTAGACTGATGCCCGTCAAATATGATCGGAGCCCAATCTGAGCCCGCTACTTTTGAGAATAGCATCCCTCCTGCGAAGCAGTATTCAAAATATTGCACAGATTGAGGTAGCTGTAGCGGCTCGAGTCCTTTGATTCTCATTGAAGACGATTCATGTTCTTCTTGATAGTGTTGTAGCATCGTATATGAAACTAAACGTGTGGTTGAATCGCCGGTGATCGACCAGAAAAGGATATTCTCTGAGAAGGGAGACGGACTGTTGCTTCTCGCACAGGTTCCCCGATAGATGGAGATCATCCGAGGCTAGGATCATAGTATGTAACTGGGCTTCTGCTTGGATGCTGTATTGCAGGATCCAAGGATGGGCCCCTTCGCGAGACGTTTTATGTTGGGCTAGCATTTCACCATTCGGTTGGGGTTTCAAGGGTCTGTCTCTAGGACATGCAACCTCATTGCCGGCGTCCGATATATGTCTTGGTTTCCTTGGACGAGAGCAGCGGAAGATGGTGACGTGGCCACGATGCGTGCTACTTGCATTGTCCTCAATTTGCTCGTCCCGTTTTCTTCCTCACCCTGGCCTGGGCGCCCGCTAAACTGTCTATGGTTATCGGGTGATTCTGAGAAAAACCGTACATGGTTTATATCCATGCTCTCCTGACAAGCAGAAGACCCCACTTATCAATGAAACTGGATCGGCTTCCAGTAGTCGTTCTCGGATCTTCCTTCAAGACCCGACGTCTCATGATGATGAGAAACTCAGGCTCCTTAGGTCTCCAACAAGCAAGTTAAGATGGAGGCGCAGGAGTCCTGACAATTGCCTGTCTATGCCAACTCCACTATGCCATGAGGTACGTAACCCTTCTTACTTTATGACGACGAGCTCATTTAGAGTCTTAGGTTGAGCTTGCTAAGCATGAGCACATCTTCGTCGAAGATTTTTGCCTGCGGTTAACCTCCAGACGTACACACTCTGCTAACCGAGGGCTCTGACATTTAGCATTTGCCCAGCGGCTATCACCCAGTTGTTGAGCATAGGGTTATCACTCGGGTATTTGAGGGCACAAAATGAAAACCGAGTTGACTTTACACCTTCGACTTGTCGACCATCGCGATGCCCGCACTTCTTGCACTGCCCGGGATGAGGCCACCCTGCTCCACTCCATGATCTAAGCGTCACGAGGGGCTCATCTCTACAAGCGCGGGATCGCAGTCCAGGCCAACTCTCTTAGAGCTTGCATATAGTATTATCTGTGTAGAACCTGTTGGTGTGACCGATCCTCAGTGGCCTTCATTGGATTTCGAGATGGTGGGACCATAGGTCGTGTGGATTTCTCTTTATGCAAATATTAATGTCCGCCAAGTGGATTTGCGTCAGAATCAGTTCTGTCTCCGGCGGCATACAGCTCCGGGCTAGTCAAGTAAACCCGCAAGTTCGTTTGAAATTGGAGAGGGTCGACTCCGTTGAGGCGATGTGGTGTTGTCATGTAATTAGTCAAGATGCTAGTGCTCGAGGCGTTTCCGCTCTTTCCTTCCTTCAACGTGTGACAATAGTTGTGCTCGCATCCAACACGACTTGTCGCGGTTGACAGAGGTTCCTCTAGACAAACCCAACACCTGATATCTGTGATATGTGTTTCTACCCTGGCATCCTGGTGATGAACATTGGGCTATATCCCAGGTGTGGCTAGCTAATGTACCAACCTCGTCGCGTGGATCGGTACCCTCTATGCTTTGGATTCCAGGTCGTCCATATTTTATACTCCGCCGGTTTTGGATAATGTCTCGGGTCCTTTTTTAAAAAAGGCATGCTGTTATTCTGGACCATCAGGTTTCGTAATGATTAGATTTCCGAACTCGCAGAAGTTGTTTTCTCTGCGCAGTTGCCAGGAGATCCACAGGCACTTTATATATGTGGTATACGAGGGCTGCGGAATCTTGGCCTCTTTCATCCATTCGCCGCATGGAGCGGCAAAACCTTCTTACCGCGGGAGGTGATCGCTTGCCGCTTCAGACTGTGTTCTCATGATGCGTGTATGGCGGGCTGTCCGGCTGCCTATCGTGCGGTAAATACCTCGTGGCAGGCTTCTTGTCGTCTGCCGGGGACATTCCTACGATTACCAGAAGGGGAGATTTCTCAGCAAAGCTCGGGATTTCTGCGGAGGGTTCACTCTATAGCGATTATTGTCGTCATTGAACAAGCTGCGAGCCAGCATTCTCCGTGAGCTTGGAATTCCATTGTCCGTCAAACCCGTACCTTTCTTCTCTGTACGAGTAAGAGATGGCAGAGGGTCAAGGCTTCCGGCCTCTTCGGCGAGGACGCGGTCATTCGACTCGGCCTTAAGGGTGGAAAAGAAAGAGGGACGTCGAAGTAGCGATATCGGAAAGCTGGGTAGAGACAGGTTAGACCGCATGGGTGTAAGTGAAGAGGGGTGGCTTACAACTTGCTCGGCGCCGACATTATCCCATGTAGACGATTGCTTGCCCTTGTCGAGGCGAGGCTGGGCGGTGGCAGGCTGGGTGGTGGGCTGGGCGGTGGTAGGCTTCGCAGAAAGGATCTTGCCGGTTGGCTTTGTGCTCTTCTCGGACATTGCAGGTGTAGAGTCCGCACTCTGTGCGCGGGGCTCGGCCTGGGGAGTAGGCGAGTTGGAGTTTGAAGGTGGAGCCATCTGGCGGAGCGGCGGCCAGGAAGAGTCGGGAATAGTCAGAAATGATCAGAATGGTCTGCAAAGAGTTGAGGAAGGAGAGAAGACCTGGAATGGAGGTCAATGAGGCTGCTTGATCGGATGCGGACTTCATCCTGGCCATGACCTCGATGGAATTGTCATTGGATGTGGAGCCTTAGAGATAGCCAATCTCAGTGCACGACTGAATTTTGAGTCAGAGAGGAATATTCGATATATCGAAGGTCTCCATTTCGTGAAAGTCATTTGTCGACCCGGGCTATTTTTGTTGACCTATCGGTCCTTCCCTGGTCACAGAGGTCATCGCCCTTTACCACCTCCCGGATTTTGCAAAACAGGTGTGCCAGCCGGCTGGATAACTACACCCGCCGCTGGTCTGAGTATCGACATGTGCGAAGGGTGCTTCGCCTGCTGGTTGCAGCTCTAGCTTTGTTGAGTTGAGAGCAACCGACATATGTGCTTTAAGCTTGACACTTACCACAGCGAGGCAGAAATCTTTCCTAGGAACCGTGTTGGTTATTCGCAGCGAGCATTCCCTTGCCTGCTCGTCAGACACATATTATCCAGCCCCACTTCTTATGCGCAGTCACGGATTGGGAGTGGACTTATACTTCAGTCCATGAGCCATCTTCCCTGGGCCGCCGGTTCAAAAACGGCAAAGATTGCTTGGCGCCGGCCATGGCTCCGCGAAAAATACCCACCGCATATATGATGGTACGGAAGGATATTTCAATATGGTGTCCTTCACCGATGTAGAACGAACCGAAGAAATCCCGCTGCTTGGACCAAGAATCAACACGGGTAACCCACCGGTCATATCATCAAATTAAATCGTCCTGTGTTCTGATCATTCCGAGATATTGTTCTGCTCCAAGATGCGGCCTATTGTAAAGCCAAAGTACGCATCACATGCAGCGCCTGACGCATCGCCTCCCATGTCACTGATAGCTGACACGATGGTCATGCTATACCGCTGGATTGAATCCAGGAAATCAAGATTTGAGAGCCATAAAGGCGCTGATCCAAATTCTCATGAGTACCTGGTCGTATAAGCCGAGCTTTCTGGGAACTGACAGTGTAGGGACAGAATCGAAGCTCAGTCCTGCACAGACAAAGGAGCCATCAGTTGGCATAGAGTCTTCCGGTAGACCACTGTACAAGGCATGTGACAGACTCGTTCCTACTCACCGGAGTTGAGCGCACCAGCAGCCGAGTCTCAAGGTCCTTGGTAGGTAGGGGCTTCAGCCAAGAAGTAGGTAACAGTTCTCAAAGCAACTCCTCGTTTCACCTCCCGCGATGAAGCCCCAGATGCACATGATGAATAATCTCGACAATGGTCTCTTGAGGAATGGGCACCGTCGGCCCCTTCTCGGCCGGCCACCACGTCTTTTTTTCATGTCCTCGTCTATGGCCTCTTGCGCCTGAAGGGGGTTTCCTTCGTGGATGTATGCGCCGTTTTCGTATTTGTCGTAGAAACAGTCGATCGGTTGGTCCGGGTCCCTGGTCAGCGGTTATTACCGGACTTCCGGCAAACCGAGCACGTGCCGCTCGAACGCGAACGTCTTATTTACCCACTCGGTCTCCGGTAGGAGGGACGTGACACCCAGGTACTCGGGACCCAGAGTCATCGCGAGGGGCTTAGAGGCTGAATCTTTCAGCGTTCTAACGTGACTGGGGACGATAGGGGCGGAGGACGGCGGAGAACGACCGCAGCTGTGTCTGAGAGGTGACCCGACTGTCTGGGGTTGAAAAGAGCTGTAGAGGAATGTTGATGGCTGTCAGGGCTGTCAGGGCTGGAAAAAGCTGTTGACAGCTGTAGGGGCTGGTGGCATTCCTTTGTCGGGGAATTGATAGGATTGGCGGGCTCCTGCTCGATAGATTGTGGCCGGTAAGGGCAGGTGTGCCCGATGAGCCGTCAGTGACAACGAATGCGATACGAGTTTTGGTACCTTTGTTGGTTTCTTGCCAAAGGCCTGATGATCGGCTCACCTATCGGTAGAATGAGTAGCTGGGAGCTTGGCCTGACAGACCGACATTGTAGAAAGCCCCTGTGACTTCATCGCCATGTTACTCGTCACAGGTACCGGGTTCTTCGATCAACATGTAGTAATTGGCCGAAGTCCGAACATTAGCGCAATTATAGAATTTGATCGATTGCAGGATCAAGACCATGATGCAGGGTCATATAGCCACCAAGAGTTTTCTTGGGCACCCTTCAAGCAAGGACAGCTCGATCATCTCGTCTGCTCATTTCAGAATGGCTAAAATGAACCGGTAGCACGGCGACTAGACCATCAATCAGGCTAGGAAAGGCGGCGTGGTTCCTGAGCCAATTCCGTGCTCAGAAAGTCCTCTTGTGTCCTTATCTGTCTCTGACACCACCAGCCATCCACAAAGGGCCCTTTGCAATATGGTGTGAGCTAGGCCGTGCCTGTTCGGGGCCATTGTCTGGCTACTTGAAGTTGGTCAATTGAACGTCAATGCCAGTAGCAGAATGGGAGGCTGTAGTGCCGATTTAGGTGATTGGTCAATTACATGGACCGGTCCATAGGTGACTTTGGTGAACACCTGATTCCCGCCAGTTTAGATGAAGAGTTCGAATTAGGGCTCAGTGTTGAATCCGCCGCGGGGAGCTCATCAAGCCGGCCCATTTGAGAGCATTCTCGGTCACCGCGCAGGCTTGAGTTTTCCAAGAATTCTTGCACTGAGTCACTTGGTTTAATTCGGGAGTGAGGCAAAGAATCTAGCTCTTCTCCCCAAACGTGTCGTCATACTCTATGATGATGATAGCCTCGACTCAGCCACTACATCTGGCACCAGAGTTAGATGAACCAGGGTTGTTAGCCACGCCGATGAACAGGAAGATCCCAGTAAATGAAAGCAACTTCCAACATGTCCGACCAGGCTAGTGTCTGTGGAGGACCGTGGAGAAATGGGGATGGACAGACAATAAGAAGTCAGCACCACGCTCGATAAGTTGGTATAACTTCAATATCTGCGTGTAAATTCATCCTCAGAGAGACAGAATAAGTGCCATTCTATGAAATGCTCTTCCGAGATAAGGGCGGCCGCCTCTGAGCCATTCGGTGTCCAATCTCAAAAGCCTGTCTGTTTGAGATTTCGGGTAGCATACTCTACCCAAACCAGCGGCCAACTTCTTGGTGATTCCTCTGGTCGATAAGGAGAAGAAATTTGCAGAGACTTCTCAGCATGATGGTTCGAGTTCGTGGCGTAGGCCAGCAACTTGCGCACTAGCCGTCAAGCTTCCGGCGAGTTTCGTCTAACTGCCACTGTTGATGAAAATATCGCCCATGCTATTCGTTGGGAACCGTGACTCGATCGATTGACATCAGTACTATGATTTCCCTAACAGGGATCGAGCTATTAGGACCATGGAGGTCTGGATAATAAGAGAAATATGAAGGGGAGACTTCCAGGTTCTTTGGCCCAGCAATTCAACTTTGCAGCTCTGACTGTGAGCTCAAGGCCACTCCTCGTGATGTTTTGGGCTATAAAAAAGCCTCCTCATGGATCCACCCGGCCTTTCTTGGACATTAAGGCTAAAAGACAGGGGAAGACCATTTTGCACGACACTACGTCCAGTGAGATCGATGGTTGCGATGGGTCTCCACTTCGGCACGCAGAGGCTAAGAGCTTTCTAGTAGGTGTAATCTAAGATTGCATGTAAACGTTGATGTTCCAAACGTGATTCGCGGGTGAGTGGCTTGTGTGGACGAGTTGTAGATGTTCGCTTGCAGAGGGCGTTTGTTCGTCGCAGGTGATTGTGCCGATGACCAATCATCCAACTCGCAAGCCACGCCCACTCACCCACAGTCCTGCTTGAGCGTAGTTGTATAGACCTTCATTTGCTCTAAATCACGGCAAGAACGAAGGCTTATAGTCGTAATGTTGGAAGGTCGATAAATGTCACAGGTACTGCGACACTCGAGGAATGAGTGTCATCTCATCAATCCTGTGCATCTATCATAGATTCATCGACCTGCTACAGAGTAGGCGCCGGCTTTAGACAATACTGGATTCGTTTTTTTTCTTCCCACTAGGAAGGCTCCAGTAAGTTTTGGCGCCCGCGCCCTGGTCACGCAGTTGAAATGCGAGAGAGGACTGCTCTTAGATTGCAAGCGACCGTAAATCCGAACTCCTCCAAGCCGTTCGCTCCAAAGTGTTTGCGCCTGCCCATATTCTGGTCTGTGGTATGAAAAGTGTATATCGGCAGGAGGAGGATGTGGCACCGCGGGAATCTATCAAGATTTAGGACCATTTCATGGCCGCGCTAGGAAGCGAAAGTGGTCAGCGCATTCGACAGCCACGCACCAAGGGAAGTAATTCACGGGAAGAGGGGATCACTTACCAGCGGATGTATTAGCTTATTGTAAAAGGCCAAGACCCCATAATTGATCAGAGATGGGCGAGCTGGGAGCAATTCCCTGAACTGCAGGACAGCGGATGCCAGCTCGCGGGCGCCAGTTGCAAACAGATAGCGCAGCTTCGCCACAGACATTCAATATCAGGCACCATACGAGAGCAGAATGCAGACCGTCCTAGCTTTGGAATGAAAAGAACGTGTGCAATGAAGCCCGCATTAGAGAGCACAGTCCATGCTGCACTGTATCGATAGCCTGAGTAGCATGCAGTCTCACTGCATTCTGCAATTGAATCTTGCAAATGCACCAAAGCGGGGTAGTGAAACTGCCTCTCATAAACTGTTTGTGCCATAGGTTCAGAATTCCGGAGAGCTAAATGTCTTGCAAAAGTCAATCGTCTTGTTGGCATTCGCAAAACTGTTGCGTCGGTTCCCACAAACCTAGACAGGTGCTGCTTAAGAAGCTATATCTTGAGGTTTCACAGTGAAAGGCTTTAGCAGCATTTCAAGGCGCGAGCGTTGGCACAATGATGATGGAACCAATTTGATCGCGAGCCTGGATGGTGTCAATGTGAAACACGGCCGTACTCATAGTTTCATTTTGTCGTGGAATTTCACCATTGATTCGACGTAGGAGGATGGTTGTATCCCTGAAGATGCTGGTCAGTCATCCAATCACCGTGGGGAAAAGGGTATATAAGATCTTACTTTAGCATTGTCCATGTCTCAACCTGTGCTTAAGTATAGCTCAGAACCAGGCTTTGCAGGGCCTAGATCGATATTGTACTTGTTGAGGGTAATCTCGGAAGTAGACTTTGCGAACAGGCAGTCTGTCACGCTCAGCTTTCAAAGATCATGCCGGCACGCAAAAGCAGAAGAGGCCACGCAGTGCAT
Organism: Aspergillus japonicus CBS 114.51; assembly: GCF_003184785.1. NCBI lineage: Eukaryota > Fungi > Ascomycota > Eurotiomycetes > Eurotiales > Aspergillaceae > Aspergillus > Aspergillus japonicus. The sequence goes on along the minus strand of NW_020291643.1, from coordinate 823,907 downwards.
TCCTCCGGTCCCTGTGAAAAAGCACCGAAAGACCATGAGCTAAAGGAAAGGCACACCTTGATGCTGGCACTGCTGGCACATTGCATCGGTCTGTATTACCAGTCTTTCAGATCCAATTTTCCCAAGGCTATATAGCTTGAGTGCATCCGAACCCATTGCTTCAACATGGTCTTGGTGTTCCTCATCATGCCAACGGTTGAGACTCGCCAACCAGCGACGTCCTCCGCCTTCTCCACACACTCTCTGAGCTTTTCCACATCACAGTTCAGGAATACCGCCCACCATAAGCAAGTTACAGGCTCGTGGAGTCTTTGACAGGGCCTTTGGGTGCCGACGATGTTTCTCGGACACCTGGTTCAGTTCTCAGACTGTGTTCATAGCTAATTTCTCAAAGGGAATCGGCCGATGCCGATCGGCAGAAATGTAATCTGTCATCGAGGGGAAAGGGTATCAAATCCGCGGCCCGTTGAAGAGACTGAGGCAAAGAATAAGGACCAGTAAAGCTCCAGTTGTGTTAGGCTAAAAGTCACCCAACTTTCTGTTTGCCGTACCCGTACATCTGGTTCTCTTGTGTCTTGGGGGCCTCGCATAAAGAGACAATGGTTAACAATATATTGTATACCGAAGCAAAACCCACCCACCCGTGAGAAGGTGGAGTATCACAGGAAGAGCAGTGCGGAAGTGTACGGCATCTACCGTGTTGGTCGGGCTTGTTGAATGGATTTCGTTTTCTCCACCTCAGAACTCCATGTCGTCTTCAAGGCGGCGAATAGTGATCTATCTTTTGAGTAACCTGGCGTCGTAGGTATAAAAGCCGACGCGGCTGTTGATCTGTCGTCGCCTCAAGGTGTTAGATGTGACGTATCGAGATCAAGGATGCCGGACGAATCGACCATCGTGGTACCGGAGTAGATGCTTGATGTACTCCTGATATCTCATGCGCACACAGCGCGTATCGAACCTCGCTTTACTTTGCGGGAACAATGTCAAGATGCCTAGGACATAAGAGGCCCAGATCGGTCAAACTCAGACGTTTTGCACTGGTCATACAGCTACTCAAGGGCGGCCTGGTCTTGTGACTCTCTGACTGGCTTTCTCCGAATGAGAAGCCTCAATCCTTTGTACCCGAAAGTGAGGGTAATCCCAACGAGCAATCTCAATTTCGCTCTTTGAGAAAGAGGATATATCCCCGTACCTCGATTGTGAACAAGTGATTGTTCTCCCAGCTTTTCCATGCCGATTAGTTTGATGCAACAGATGGAACAGCAGGTGGAACATGGCACAAGAACGGCGTAGAGAAATTCGGACTCCAAGAACCAAATTGAGTGAGGTAATGAGATCTCACCGGATGAATGGAGAACTATAAGTAGGTGAGAAGAAATTGCACATTCTCATGGCCCAATTTTGAACCACTGGAAGGGATTTTGAGTCGATTATCACGTCAAAAAGTTCCAAAGCAAGATTGTGAAGCTCAAGCGTGAACCGAGTCCCACGAGCAATGTCTTGTGCCCGAGATTTAAGCACCGACTAGATCAGAAGCATGGGTCACTTGCCAACGCCGCGACAGGCATAAAACGGGATTGACACCGGGGGTTCCAATCACAATGTCGATCGGACTCTTTGCAATCTCCAGCATCTCAGGAGACGGATACTGCGCAGGACAGAAAAGTCCGATACCTGACCCCTCGCAGAGAGAGACAGTGCCAAGTTTGCCTATTGGATGACCTTTTCCCTAGTATCGACCAGATACAGGATTTTTCTTTGGCCTTGATTGCTTACATGCCGAAGAATACTTTCCAGGAGAATTGGATCAAGCATGAGCAGGATATATAAGAAAGCCAGACGGTGGGGTGTCAAAATCAACCTGGGCTCGCACACACAAGTACCAAGTGACCTTCTGCTCAGCCTTGAGAAGAATACCAGATGGAGAGAGAAAATTATCTCAGCTTCCAGACGGTCGCGATGTGGTTTCAGTTCTGTGCTTGCTGGTATTCAATCTACGAGCCCGCGCTGCCGTGGTTTGGCACCTTCACGCTGAAGCTGTCGGCGTGTTTCAGTAGCTCGGCATATCGTCATTTGCTGGAGCATCCACTCTGGTTGCTGTGACAGCTGGCTTTTGTGTTTTGCCACTACTTATGGCGTTGCTCAGATGAAGCAAGAGCATGCAAGACTCTGTCGACTGACCGAAATTCGACATCCAACTTTGGTGGAGCTCGGTCGCCCCTGACCCCAAGATCTGTGTCTTGGTTGATAACCAGGCGGTCTCAAAGCCTTGAATTCATGATTGTAAGTCTCATATTTCTTGAAAAAGGAAGATTTTGAGGAGCACTTACCTCAGTGAGCCTCTACAAGTTCCTGGGTGGCAAGTCCTTCTCCCGAAGAACGACTGAGGGGAGGTGAGCACGACGAAGCGGTTAGTGTTGGGCTTGGCGCAGAGATACCCTTCTTCCTCAATGTACTGGAGGTCTTCCTCTCGCGGAGCCGAGCAGAGCGTCTGCGGTGGTGGAACTTCATCTGAGAGCCATGAGCCGTGTCATAAGGGTGAAACGCCCAGACAAGCCTCGTTGCATCATGGAACGGAAGCTATCTTGTCAGGGAAGATCTGGCTGCCCACGCCGCTGACTTGGAATCTTCTTTGAAGAATATCAAGTTCGGTCGTAGCCATAGGCCCAGCCTCAGGCTCCCAGGACGAATGTCAGCCTTGGTCTGGAGATAGATACATTTGACTCAGCTCAGACCGGGTCAGATAGAGAGAGGCTTCTTCAGAGAGCGAGCATCGCTCATCGCTCTCAACCCCCCCAGGAATGAGGATTATGAGAGATAAGTTCGGCACAGAAGAAGAGAGAACAACTTTCGTAGTGAGAAGTTGAAGCAACTTGATGACATGACTTGATGGAAACAAGTGAGCTGAACAGATGTGGATGTGCTAGAAGAAGGTAGGCTTGGTTGAAGTGGGGTTGACGAAAGAAAGTGAAGCTGGATAGAAGTAGCCTGATATGACAGAAGGAGGTTTGATACAAGGAAGTGAGTGTTGATGATGAAGAACAAGTTAAGAAAGAAGTCAAGCCATGAGATAGACCTCAGCCTTGACCAGAGATGGAAGGGTGATCATGAAGTTGAAGAGAGGAAGGATGGTTGTTGGTGGAAGGAAGGAAGAAGAAAGGAAGAGAAAGGGCGAAAAGAAGGAGAAGGAGGAGGTATTTATGCCTGAGGGCGAGCGAGGGCGTATGCGGGTATTCACCGTCGTTGCGCAATTCACACGCATCAATGCGGTGATGCTTAACTACATCGGCAGTATTCCCATTGTCGGGCTCCAGGCGTTATTCACCGCCTTTTACAGACATTAACCCGACATTGAGACCATGCAATTATTTGGGCGGCCATTGGCTATTCAATGCGCTGCCATGCGGCTCGACACTGGGCCAGTGTGGCTCGGCGCAGGGCCGGGTGCGGCTGGTGAGTCAAGAAGTGGGAGGTGCACAGTTGCCCTCCTGGGCTGGGAGAGACGGGAACGGGTGGGAGTGTTCCTATGTAGCAAACAGTTGTGAAAGACTGTGGCAGCTGCAGTGGGTAGGTGCATGCCTTGAAAGATGTGCATCTTTCGTCTACCTATTCTCTGGGGGTTGCTTTCCGGACAAAGGCAGTTTCCATATGTACACTTTGAACCTTCTGGACTACACTATGTGTCGCTCTTGATTATCTATCTAACATAGAAATGAGTCCAGAGAAGCCAAAGAACTAGGATGACTGTGTAGTGGAGAAAGGGCATAGTAATATCAAAGTCGTTCCGCCATAGCTAAGCTTCCCCAACCCCGGGGTCAGCCTTGCGGGAGTTGGTCCCCATGGTCCTGCCGCTACGCCACGCTTTCCTTTTGCAACGACGGGCTGAAACAAAAAAGAAGACACCAAGGTAGACTTAAATATGGCTCCAAGGACCCTAGTTACTATAAAGCCAAGAATACTCAAAGCACTAACTGGAAAGCCAGCCTCATTCCCAAGCGCTATCACAGAGCATTCCCCTCTAACCCACCTATCCTCCCAAACCTCCGACCTTTCCATCACGCCACAATAGTATAATTACTCGCCGTCGACCCAACAACAGTCAAATAACCGGCCTAGACACCAAGAACACATCATCAGCATGTATGCCTCTTCCAGCCACACCCACTCCCCCAGAAAGGAAAGGGAAGGAAACCACATACCCCAACAAGATAAGCCCTCGACACCCCGATCTGCGCCGGTCCCGTCACGTCGGGCACAGTGACCGTGAAGTTCTGATACTGATCGTAGAAGCCCGTCTCATACTCCGGGTCATAGGGACCGTTGTAGAGAACGTACTGCAGGTATTCGTTCGGGGGCGGGCAGGGGCGAGTGTCGGGGCAGGATTGGATGCCGATCGCGATGCCGATTTCCGTCATGGCTTGGATGTAGTCCTGTCATCGTTCGATTGTCAATCAAGGGCATTCTCTCTGAGTGGGTGAGAGTATGCTGGGAGGAGGCACAGGGAAGAAAGGGAAAGGGGCAGATCATACGCCGCGAGCGACCTGGACGGTGATGGTTTCTCCGACTTGGAGTTCGGTGCCTGCTGCAGGAGAATTGATGAAGATGCCTTGGCCCAGGGCCATGGTGGCGAAGGCTGTGAGGGCGAGGGTGCTCTTCATGGTCGCTGATCTAGATAGTTGGGTTGTGGTGGATGGTGATGTTGATGAAGTATTGAGCCTCTCCTGTGGCATCCATGGCCCTTATATAGTGATTTCTAGTCCCTTATTTCTGATACATCTGGGCGTGACAGGAAAGCCGCATCAACTTGCTCGATTCAACCAGACCACTCATTTTTATCTCAGATTTGTAATTCGACGTCAGGCGTAGATGATGTCTCTGCTATATTTATCGAATCTGAGGTTGCACGATCCCGTTGGTAGAAGCTCAACGCTGTTGTGAGACATCAGGCGTACCTCTCGTATTTCGGCCACTGCGGGGTGATCTCGTCGATAATTGCTTTTCCAGTTGTAGATCAGGCGTGTCTTAAGCTTTGCTGTCCTAAAAATGCCATCAAAATTAGACTTATTTTCATCTCCAAATGCCTCACGAGTGAACTGAAATCATTCAGCATAAACCCTCCGCTGCGAAGGGGGGAGTACTGCGCAAAAGGTACTGTACAATCTCACCGGACACGCTGAAATATACTTAGGGAAGACTCAGCCTCGCGACCCCAAAAATACTTCAGTGCAGCGGCGATACGAGGCTCTTGGCCAATGCTTGTCTTTGCCAAGTCGAATCAGCCCAAGGCTTGGTTGTGGATTGGATATGAGCGTGGTCATCATGTACACTATTTGCGCAGTACATTTCGGCTATCGCGTGCTACGCCATAAATTAGACTTCCACCACCACCATAGTGACTGGTTCTGACACAAAAATAGACCGGGGCAAGATCACCCCTCCAACTCCTGCAGTTGCGCCAATTCCCAGTACTTGCCCCGCTTCTCCATGAGTTTCCGATGCGTCCCCCTTTCGACAATCCGGCCATTCTCAAACACCAAAATTTCATCTGCGTGCATAATTGTCTTCAAGCGATGAGCCACTGCGATGGTTGTCCGACCGGCCATTGCCTCACGTAGGGCCTGTTGGACTTGATACTCAGAGGAAGCATCCAAGGCTGAAGTTGCTTCGTCTAGGAGTCTGCTTTCTGTCAGTTCCCTTGCCTAGAATCATGTGGTAGAGCCAGAGCCACGTACAGTATTTTCGGCTTCCATAGCAGGGCTTTTGCAATTGCCATACGTTGACGTTGACCACCTGAGAGGTTGGATCCGTTTGCTATGATGGGTGTGCTGAGTCCTTGAGGAAGGGACAACTACTATGTATTAGGCAGGTTTGCAGTGACCAATTGGTAGCAGGTACTCACAATGAATCCATCTAACCCCACTTTAGCCAGAACAGCGAGAAGTTCCTCATCAGGAATGACTCTGTTATCACTATGAAGAGCCTCTCGGATATCTTCGCCCACAAGACACGGGTTCTGGTCGACAAGGGCGAAATAATGGTAGTAAGACTCAAGATCATACTCGTCGATCGATGCATCGTCAAGCGTAATACTACCAGAGCCAGCAGAATAAAAGCGTTCAAGAAGGTTGATCACAGAGCTTTTCCCACTTCCAGTAGCCCCAACCAGACCGATAAGGTGTCCAGCGCGCGCATTCAGACTGACATCGTCCAGAGTCCAGGATCCAGAAGAGCGGGTGGGATACCTGAAGTGAACTCTCCGCAGAGCGACATCTTTCACAGTGCTTGGAGCGGGCATAACACCTTCTGACGGACTCAAGCTCGACTCATGCATCAATTTCCGCACCCGAGAAGCGGCCACCTGCGCGCCCGCAATGTCCGGGGCATGTGCAAAGAGAGTCGACGCCGCCTGGGATCCCCACACAATAGCCGCGAAGCAGACGTAGAATTGCTGTATAGAGTACTCTCCTGTGGCAATAAGATGAATACCTCCATACCAAAAGACAAAAGCGATGCCCAACACGCGGAAAAATGTCCCGCATGCATAGGCCACGCCGGTAAGGATCCAGTATCTCTCTCGGGCGTCTTGCTGGATCTGGGCCGCAAATGCGGCGCTGATGGTGCTCTGCAGCCCGAGCACGGTCACGGTTCGGATCGAGGTAAAAGCCTCATGTGCGATCGCAACGGCATCAGAGTTCCGTCTGATGCATCTTTGCACATGCATCACGATGAAATATTGCAGAAATCCTGACGCGGCGATGAACGGGATTATCGCCGTTGAGGCCAATCCTAGCTTCCAGCCGAAAGCACACCCGACAGTGATCCCGGTGACGAGCATGAACACACTTTCAGCCGTCAACCCAAGGGAGGTCCCTGAAATGCCGATGATCTTTTGCGCATCAGAAGAAAGGACGCTGAGAAGGGATCCGGTTGAATGGGCCTCGTCATCAAAGAACGGGAACCCCTTTGAGAGGAGGGATTTGAAAAGGGAAGCACGGGCTCGCATGTGAAGCATGGATGCAGAAGCTGCGAAACAGTATGCCCGACCATAATAGAGTGCAAAGACCACAACACCATGAATAAGGTACATCAGGGCCCAGAAACGGGCGGGGTGACCACCCGTGCTTAGCTTAGGGTCAATGATAGAAACAATTCCGTTACCGAAGAAAATCGCGTGAAGGGGATAGCTCATGCCTGCAAGGATACTAAGAAAAACGCCAGCTCCAACATAAAGCAGTTCTGGCTCATTGAGTTTCCAAACAAACCTAACGCCACTCCGAAGGACGGGGGCGGATGCAGAGCCATTATGTGGCCTATGGATGATTGCACCCGATTTTGTAACGTCCTTCCAGTCTTCAGTTGACACATCCGCCGAAAAAGAATTTCTCTCATGATGCATCTCTTCCTGAGCTAGAGGCTTCGGCTTCATGCTCTGTTGTCTCACCAAAGCTTGGTAAATGTCGCATTTGAGCATCAGTTCTGCGTGTGAGCCTTGATCCTTGATCTGTCCATTGTGCATGACGATAATCTTGTCGGCACGCTGGATCGTAGACAGTCGATGAGCTATCACGATCGTCGTTCTCCCCGTCATCGCTGCACCTAGTGCATTCTGGACCTCTCTTTCGCTCTTGCTATCTAGAGCAGCAGTAGCCTCATCTAGAAGCAGAATAGGGGGCTGGGACACAATTGCCCGAGCGATAGCGATTCGTTGCCTTTGGCCTCCGGACAGACCGGACCCGCCGAAGCCTAGTGCCGTATCGTAGCCATCAGGCAAATCGGAAATAAAGGGATGTATCTGGGCAATTTTGGCGGCTTCAATAACCCGCTCCCTAACGACTGCTGCTGTCAGGCTCTACCTAGATCAGCACACGATCTCCCTGGAATAGGGTGAGTTGACAGACCTGTTTCAAAGAGACATGGAGACCGTAGGCTATGTTGTCGTGAATTGAACCTCGGAAGAGAGCCACATCCTGATCGACGTATCCCATCTGGGACCTCAACCACGAGATGCCGAGCTCTTCGATGGGTTCATGATCTACCGTTATGCACCCGCTGGATGGTAGATAAAGTTGCTCGAGAAGACAGAGCACAGTTGACTTCCCGGATCCTGAAGCACCAACGAATGCCACTGTCTGCCCTGGTAAAACGATGAAACTAACGCAGTGCAATATCGGTCGACTCGGTTGGGACGGATATGTGAAGATCACATCGTGAAATTCAATACGTCCTTGAAGGGGCTTAATGGTGCGACCTGTAGAGTATGAAATACTTGATGATGATCTACGCTCAATGACCGAAAAGACTCGACTGACTGCGTCATGAGCCTGTATGATAGCGGGCAAAAAAGGGAGGGCTTGGCTAAGCATCCCGCCGGCCACCGTCATTGCATACAGGATAGTCAAGGCTTCTGGGATGGTACATTTCGCCTCATGGAATAAGCGATTTGCTTGCCAAATCTACACATCAGCGATTGCGAAGAGTTAGCCAACCTAGGTTGAAAGGAAAGGACGGCCTACATACACCTAATCCATTTGCCCAATGGAGAACAGCAAAAGACCCGGCAACAATAATACCGAAAATGAGCCGCTCGCGACGCTCGAGCAGAATAGGAATCCGAATAGTTTCCTGGTACTTGTTCGTGTATCGCTCCTGACTTCGGTACGCAAGAACAGCCCTAATAGCTCCGAGCACATCTTGTGCGAGGTTGTCTGCCTGTACCCAGTTCACTTGCCCTTGCCGTTGAGTCCTGCCCATCCAGGATCCAAGCCCACCTACTACAAGCATCAGAGCCAGGGGCTGGGACAGCATCATGCCCGCAAACCGAGGGTTCTGTGAAAAGGCAATAATGATGGCCACGATGAAGCCGGCGAGTCCGGAGATGAGCATGCCCATTTTCTGGGAAATGCCTTCCTGGATTGTTCTTATGTCGGTGTCGACGCCAGCCGTCAGCTCGCCGGCCCCAACAGCATCGAAGTAATCCAGGTTTTGCTGGAGAGCAGCGGTGAGGTACTCTGACTGTAGTCTCACAGTGATTTTCTCGCCTAGGCGGTTGAATCCCCAGGTGCTACACCAAGTCGATAGAAGGGATCCGATTGCTTCCTAGATCTATCAGCGATGCTCAGCCCCCGCTCGAATACGCACCCACGGACCGATATATACTAGCCGGAGTGATAGTTGCCTGACTGAGTCTGCAATGAAGTGAGTTGTTTTAGCATCATTTGAATTGCCGCTAATGAAGTGCTCGATGAATGATCCAAAAACGAGCTACACAGGTCAGTTCAAACTTCAAACTAGACGTGGTGCCCTTTGAGAGGATATCTACCGTCACTAAAGGAAGCGCCGCACCGGCGACCAGCGCGCAGAAAACACATATTGCCAAGCTCCATCTTTCATAGAAAGTAGCATATCTGTAGACCGTGAACAACCCAGCTCTTCTCGATACAGTCTCGATTTGCTCCTCGATTGCTGTGTCTCGGGTCTCCCGATCCTCAAAAGAGCAACGGGCAATCGGCTGGATGTCATCAAGCAAGATTGCATCAGACATCTGTCTTACCAGTATTGAACCTTCAAATTCGGCCACTGATTGCTTCTTGTGCACTGGTAAACACTAAGACCATCGCTGTTCTCAGTCACGTGAGCCGTGGGATTTCACTCAGAAATTTGAATGTAGGAGCTTTGTTGCTTTGGAGGAAGCAAGCTGATACGTCACCTTATCTCGGTGTGTTGGAATCCCTGGCAGGAACTCGGCGATGCACATTCCTCAACAAGCGCGCTCCATCCAAGACTCACGGATCAACCAGAATGGCTTGGGCTTCCTAAGCATTAACTGCGCGATGGCTTTTCACTTCACCCCACCGAACTTAATCAATTCTTGACCAGTTTCTACACTCCTTGCTGTACTCCGTAGTTGACTAAATAATGCACTGTAACCAACCATGAGCAATAATAGGATGGCTTCGGGCTGATCAAGCCAGATCGGGACGGGAGATTGGCTTTAGTAGAGGCTAGTAAATGCAAGATAACATCGACCACTGCAGCTGAAGACCCGGCTAAGCCCCACAATAGTCTTAACACCTTGATCTATTTGTCCGCCCCAAAATCATCTTGCTTAGGCGTGTGTCAATTCAGCTCCTCGGCCTCCTCTCTTCCAGGGCAGGGCTGCAAATTCAAGTATCCGAGGGATGGTCCATTTCCATCAGAGCCAAATCCAGGTCTCTGACAATCTTCTCCCAGGCCCCCTCCCGTAAAGTGCACGAAAGCCACCAATTACCCGCGGCGTCTTTCCCCATCACTCTCAGCAAATTCCTTGTTGGGTACCCATCACTATGTTCGATATTACCCACATACGAGGGTCGCCCCAGCGGGTTGGCCCTTCCTGACAGGGGCACCCCTGGTCGGACCACGGCTGGGGAGAAGTCCAGCTCGAAGAACCGAGCCTTGTGATGGTTAGTGCAGGCCATGAACACCAGATTTGAGTCGCCGACGAGCGGGGTTGTCGTTAGCAGCGAGCGACTTTGAAGGGACGCTAAAGCATGCACCTGCTCCTTGGTCCGGTGGCGACTCAGGGCCCGACGGTTCTCTTGCGCCAATGTACCAATATTTCCCTTCATGACATCCGGCACAGAAAGCAGCGTGTAGGAGGGAAAAATGGCGTTGCCAATATAAGCGCTGCCGGTCGGGAACCAGTCCTCGAACAAATCCCGAACCTCAAACATGTTCATCGACATGATCATTTGGTCCGGTGACAGGTCCAATGCACGTGTAACGCTTTTTACCCACCAAGAAAGCAACACGTCACTTTCACTAAGGTAGGAATCATTGTGGTGGGATAGTTCCTGCAGCGCCTGCAGTCGCAGTCGTTCCACAAATCGGCCAGGGAGGAGAAGAAGGTGATCTTCTTGACGGTGGAACCAAAGATCGAACAAATGGCGGATCCCAAATACGACCAGCCCAAATCCCTGAAGGACCCGATCGGCATGGATGTAGCTTGGTCCTGGAACCTCCACACCGAGCGAGGCCAGCGGGTCCTCAGATAGGTCTCGGAATGGTGGAACATCACCAGGCTGGCCGCGCAGGACGGCTGTCCAGGCTCGCAGGAATGTTGAGCGCCCGACCGCGTCCATCAGCGTATGCGGGTATGTAATCGTCAACAGAGTCGAATCATCAAACAGGACCACATGAATCCTGAGCTGCGGTAGGTCGGATGAGATCCAATCCCTCAGAGTTTGGGGAGAGTCATGGTCACACACTAAGGGACCAAATTCAGCCGCGCGTGGGGCCAAGAAGGGCGCCTTGGATGATGATGTCCGTGGGAGACGAGATCCCAATGGGTGATCATTAATACTCATGTCATGTTTTGTCGTTGTGAAGATGAATGCCGGTCGGGAATCATCGTACTGGGTTGGGACACGGTATTCGAGCTTTCCCTTCGACTGAAGAACCAATTAGTGTATATACACACACAGCCTCTCAGTCAGGAACAAAGCAACCTACGTTCAACCTCAATCGCGCCCCCAGCTGTCCCCAGTTTCCTATCTGGAGTAAAGTGTGTAGTGCCTTGCGTAGCTTCGTATCATCGAGCACATCATCGAAGCCAAAGGTGCAGTCATGAACTAAGGCGCGTATGTGTGGAACATCATCCCAGACGCGTAGAGGGATGATTCGGTCTGTGGGAAAAGTAGGGACTTGAAAATGCCCAAAAAGCGTTGATCTAAGACCCATTGTTAAGCAGTGTGAGACTTTTGTGAAGGATGAGATTTGAATGGAGAGAAGATGAGTGGGGAGGTGATGGCAAGAGCTAGAAAAAACGACCCGCTCCAGGTAGGTACTGGATATTACTAGTTACTAGGTACTAGGTACCTAGTAAGGTACAGGACTTGCCCGACTCGACTCGGAAGGCTACAGCTACCAGGCTACAGATCCTGGCTTTGTTCTTTGATGGATCGGCGTGCACTTCAATACGTGCGTATCAATAATTGATCAACATGACCACATGTGAAGCAGAGAGGACATCAATCTTCCAGAATCAAGCCAACAAGACCAGCAATCAATATTGTCATAGTCTCTCAACTTAATCCAACCAACACACCATTATCGTTTTCCAGTGTCATCGATATCCTCTCAACCCACGGTCCCGGATTGTAATCTGTTACGTTTGAGAATGTCTGCATCAGACGAGCAACCATGTAAGAAATGGCAATCATAGCGTAACGTTCTTTAGAGTCAAGATTGACGGTTAGCGCAGTTGTAGGTTGAGGTCTGGTGCATGAGTACTCACGTCCGGGACAAATTCGAGGGCCCTTGTTGAATGGTATAAACCCGGCGACGTCGGCGCCCAGATTTTCCCATCGCTCGGGTCGAAATTCCTCGGGGTTCGAGCCGAAGCTGGCCTCCGATCGGTGGCTAGACCAGGAAGAGAAGACGAGGATATCGTCTTTGCGGATCAAAATCGGTTTGCTGCCATCGAGCCCGCCACCGAATGGCAGAACAGTGTGTTTGTTTGCAGTTCGCGCATTCAAGGGAGCTGCTGGGAAGAATCGCATACCTGTAGCGAGCTTTCATTAGTGATAGAGTAATTGAAGAATACTGAGGGCATCATTACTCTCATGGATAACGTATGTGAGGTAAGGAATCTTTGTGAGCTGGTCGTATGTAGGGGGATTGGGTCCTATCTCCTCCAGGACAATTTGTCGTAGTTTTGACACTACTCTCTTATGCTGTGACAGAAGGAAGAAGGTTCCCGATAATGTGGTAGCAATGCTATCGTTAGCTAGCAAAATACTCAAAGTCTGGTTTGCCAACTGAGCAGCATCTGCTCCTTTTTCATTCAAGCCCTTCATGAAATAGTATCCCTCTGCGTTGTCTTGTGAAATTCCCTTTGCTACTTCCCGCTCCGCATAATCCATAACGAAGCGACGCGCCCGTGTACAAGACCGTCGAAACTCGAGTTTCCTCGAAAGATGGCGCAGAGGGCCTCGGAAGCCATCACGAACAATAGTCTCCTTGATGACATGCAAGTCTTCCGCAAAGTGCTTCTTCGCCGGCGCGGGACTGGGATGCAAGCTACCGACCGAGTCACCCAAAGCGAATCCGCTTTGGATATCAATTGCAAGGCTGATGAAACATCCCTGGATGTCGAACCTTTGACCATCAGGCGGTACACGCTGAAGGAATGTCTGGAATTGCTGCTCGAACATTACAAAATCACAGATTCTGCGATTATTGGACAGCTGGGTACGCAGCTGATCGCGCATTACTCGCCAGTCGAGGCCATCAACCGTAAAGATGCCATGAGGTGTAATGGGATTGAATAAGGGGCCTCGCAGCTTGGAGCTGTCATAATCCGCAAAGCCCGTTGAGAGAATGTGTTTGATGTTGGCAGGATCGCATGTGAAGTGAATGCGATAACCCAGAATCTGAGACATATAAGTATTTCCATATTTCTTGAAAAGCGTATCTGTATACTCGAGTGCGGTTTTATGCCGGAAATGGTGGGCGAATTCGAGCACTTTCAGTACACCCAAGAAGTCCAGCCGGGAGACTTTCTCCTTGACCACATTCCCGCAACCGTACTGTTGCTCGAGCGCGTATAAGCTGTGTGCTCGTCGCAGCTTGAACAGCCACATGAGCACAAGGAATCCTAGTACGGCCAGTGGGAGAGGTCCTGTCGGTAGTCCCATGGTGATGATTGCCTGACTCACAATCCTCAATCTCGATGCTGGCTCAAGAATTCAACCGGCTGTTATTCAACAATGATCTGGTATTAGGAGGAGTGTAAGAGCGCCCGTAGAAGATCAGCGCTAGTTCTTGCAGATAAAAACCCCTATCGTGTCTCATCCCCGCCAAACCGACGCAAAAACATACAGGGAAACCCAGCATCTTGGGGGACCTTCCGTGGTCAATTAGGAAGGCATGACGCGTGAGAGATTCAACATGAACAGAGGCCCCAAGCGTCAGCTGCAACAAAAAGTCACAAAAACAAAACAAAATTCCAAGGACAAAACCTGTCATGGTCAGATGTGATCCATCCTCCTCGACCCACCACACCACTGCACGCCGATCCTGCGCTAGCTATGCACGAGTAGCGCCAGGGAATTGGTCACTCTTGCAACACCAACCAACTGAACATTTCACACTAGCTGAGCACCCACACGATGAAATAGTCTATAGCATCGGTTCGATGAGATTTCTTGTTCGCGGCCCCAAAGTCCGATCAATTCATTCATTGGCTCATCTTCTTTGGAGCTCATGTATATGCCTCAGGCAACTAATCCAACAAGTACATGCGCAGTACTTAGACTGTGCAGAAGGTCTAAAGAACCCTTCTCTCTTGTTTGGGCTCTCAGAGTCAGACTTTCCTTCACTTTGAGTCAGTAAACCGACCGCCCATGTACATTTCCATGGAAGATAACCCACCAAGAAAGCATTAAAGCATCAGTGCACTTCCCGTCTTTCATCGTGTCCAAATCCCACTCGTCGATCGAGAGCGATCGTAATCAGCGAAGGAAACAGAGACCTTTCATACAATGTGCAAGACAAGGGAACTCGCTTCGCTCGTCAAGGACACACTTGATCAAGCGACCGAGTTTTCTCGGGAAACGGTGCATCCAGACGGTCATTGGTGCGGTGAGCTCAAATCCAACGCAACTATCACGTCCGAATATGTCTTTCTTCGATACGCTTTAGGTCTAGATCTGACGGTCAATGGACCTTCGTATGCCTATTGGCTTCTATCTGAGCAGAATCCGGATGGCTCCTGGGGACTGGCTCCAGAGATTCCCGGCGACGTCTCAACCACAACAGAGGCATACCTGGCCTTGAAAATACTAGGAGAAGATATTAACTCTGTGCCCATGCAACGAGCGAGGACGTTTGTGCTTCAGGCCGGGGGAGTGGCTGCTGTCCGGGTGTTCACACGCATTTTCTTGGCCACCTTTGGGTTGTTTCCGTGGACCGCAGTACCGCAAATCCCGGTAGAACTCATCCTTCTGCCCTCTTCGCTGCCAATCAATATATTCAAACTGGCGTCCTGGGCACGAGGAACAATCGCCCCATTGTTGCTTATATGCCATCACCAGCCGGTGTACCCACTGCCAAACGGGCAGTCGGCGAGCAACGACTACCTCGATGAATTATGGACAGATAGCATGAATAAGAACGTACCCTATGGCAAGTCACTTTGGACCTTGGCGGCCGATCGTGACATCGCCGGTCTAGTATTCACCGTTGTCGATAACGTCTTGTATCAGCTCGGGGGATTGCGATCGGTACCGTTCATGCGCACTTATGCTCGCCGCAAGTGTGTTGAATGGATCCTCGACCGACAAGAAACCTCCGGCGATTGGGGTGGAATTTTTCCTCCGATGCACGCGAGTATGTATGCTCTGCTGCTCGAAGGATACCAACTTGATGACGAGCCGGTGCGTCTCGGTTTCGAAGCTCTGGAACGTTTCGCCTGGCAGGATGAGCAAGGCAAGAGGATCCAGGCCTGCGTGTCTCCAGTCTGGGACACGGCACTGATGACCATTGGGTTGTGCGACGCCATGTCCACTGACAAGGAAATGCTCGATCGAGCGGTCAATTGGATTCGACGTCGTCAGATCTTTGACCTGCGCGGAGACTGGCGCGTCTATCGTCCGAATCTTCCGCCCGGGGGCTTTAGTTTTGAGTACGACAACACGTGGTACCCCGATGTAGACGACACTGCAGCCATCATTCTCGCACAGATAAAACAGGACCCGGCGTCGGTATCCTCTTTCTCCGTGATTCAAGCCACGAAATGGATATTGGGGATGCAGAACCCGGATGGAGGTTGGGCTGCCTTTGATGTTGAGAACGACAAGCTCTTCCTCAACAAGATTCCCTTCAGTGATATGGACAGTCTGTGCGACACCTCCTGCGCCGACATCACAGGTCGCATCCTTGAAGCATTTGGGTTGTTCATGCGAACTCCCGATAAAAGCAACACAGTCATACATCTCTATCCTCAGCTTCGTTTGGCTTGCCATCGCGGGATCGACTACCTCGCCACCACCCAAGAGTCTAATGGAAGCTGGTTTGGCCGATGGGGGTGCAATTATATTTACGGCACTTCGCACGCGCTGTGTGGTTTGGCTTATTTTATGGACGAGGATAAACGCGTTCAGAGGATGGTAGATATTGCCATGGAGTGGTTGAAATCTATCCAGAATGTTGATGGCGGATGGGGCGAGTCCTTGCTCACGTATAAAGACCCAAATATGCCGATCAAGCGCCACAAGTCCACTGCTGCGCAGACTGCCTGGGCGCTGATGGCGCTGTTGGCATATTTGCCACCCACAGACGAGGTGATTGAGCAAGGCGTCAGGTATCTCGTCGATTCAATGGAAGTTGTCGGCCGGAAGACGGAAGAATGGACGGAGAAAATGCACACGGGAAC
Organism: Aspergillus japonicus CBS 114.51; assembly: GCF_003184785.1. Lineage (NCBI taxonomy): Eukaryota > Fungi > Ascomycota > Eurotiomycetes > Eurotiales > Aspergillaceae > Aspergillus > Aspergillus japonicus. Next base: position 807,490 of record NW_020291643.1, on the reverse strand, counting down.
AGGGGCGGATAATATACAGACGGGAACATGGACGGATAAAATGTACACGGGAACCGGGTTTCCGAATCATTTCTATCTGGGATACGTGTATTACGCTCATTACTTTCCCATGATGGCGCTGGGAAGGTATATGCGGAAAGCCTCGGCTCAAGGATGATGGCACGCGTGGCGGACTGTTCTGTAGTAGACATGAGGACTTAGCATACCATGAACATAGTGACCCATTCCAGCTCTTTGCGTGTAGCGGTAGCCTACCTCAGTCCAAAACATGCAGCAGGGTCGAGGAGAGATTATCAAGGACAAATCATCCTAGTTCCCTACACCGACTGCCAGTCGTGCTTGGTAAAGTGCATCGGAAGGTCGAAGGGCGTGAGGCGAGTGCTGTAGCCACGAACTCCCGCAAATGTGCACTTTAGAAGGCGATCGTTGCATTATTGGGCTGTTCTGAGTCGTGCCTTCAAGGCTCTTTCATGTGTCGTGGCTAGGGTCATGTGGCCATGATGACGGTCTTACCAGTGGCTTGTACTTCCATCCGGGGTAAAATCGCTCTCTATGTCATTTCAAATGATTAATGACGTGCCTTGGAGTAGGCAGAATGTTTCCTCTGCATCTTCGGGCATACAGAATGATATCCATACAAGTCAACGAGAAGAGAAGAGAGACTGTGTGTCGCAGTCCGCTTCCACGCCACCTTCTTGCTTCGACCTAATCTCATCACAGCGACTCATCTGCGACTTAGTTTTAATCTGCGCTTTGTCGAGCGTGCGAGTGAAACTGGAGGGTGGTCTGCGTCGACATAGTCACGATGAAAGGTCTTTGGTTCCATTCTGCGGCGTAGAGAAACGACCATAAGTTAGCAAGCAGCTCAGATAGGATTCCTGATTGCATGTTCGAGTACTGTTTGTACAGAAGGATGCGAAGAACAAACAGTTGCTTTGATTACGCCAGTGTCGCTTCCAATATGTTCCTAATCCCCACGGAGAGACAAATTGGGGAGATTCATGAGAAGGTCAAAGATGTAGGGTCATCTCTTGATGAGAGCGCGGATGAAGTGTGGATAAAGTCAGGATCAGGTGAGGATCAAGGCATTGTCGAGAGGATGTCATGGTAAACTGCGTGAAGCTTCAAAGAAGAAGTTGAGTCGTTTGCAAAGCATGCCTGACCTGGAGTTTACCGTGCCTGAGGCTACGAGGCTGGAAATGTGATAGTAATACACCAGAACCCAGTCCACCATCCCTCCTCTTCTTCACCTACGCGACACCAGTGACTGCACATTCTTTCATCAGAAGTACTCATTACCCCTGTCACCGATGAAAGAGCTTTGATTGTCCTCAGCTCACCTCTCATTGCAACCTGAATCTTTTCCTTGCAAAGCCATCGAGTCTCTATCCACGCTGCCAGAAATTCTCACAACCACATCTCCCCACCGCGCCCCACAGCTACAATGACTCCAAATACATTCCCGCAGTTTGCAAAGCTCCCCACTGAGCTCCGCAGCATGATCTGGGAATTTGCGCTCCCCGACAAGCCAATCGGGCCCTTCTTGTACCCCTACAAGCCAGGATACTGGAGCCCTCGACGACTGTCAGCAATCGGAGACCGGGACGATTACTCTGATTTAGCGCATAGATTGGTCGACCCCGTCCAATTCTCGATGCCACTTCTGCTCGTCAATCGTCAAGCCCGCGCCATCGCAGAATCCTGGATGGACGAAAACAGCGTGCAGATCCGCTACTACAAGGACACCGAATCGCTTGTCTCTGTCTGTGCCTTTCATCCCCAGCACGACGCGCTCTATGTTTCCTCCGAAAATTGGGAGCCTTTTCTAAGCGAGATGAGAAGCCTCTATGACAAGGGTTATCAGTTGCCGCGCCTGGCAGATATCCTCTTGGGCGTGCAACGCCTGGCGGTTCCTCTCAGCGTTCTTCAGGCTCACGAAGACACGTTTCCTTACGTTGTCAACATTTGCCCGTTCATTAGGAAGATTTTTGTGGTCGCGAATTTGCGACCGGATTTGCTGTTCGCTGGCGGCGACGACAGCAACCTGCATGCGCGTTGGGAGCTAAGAAAGACAGAGGTTGCTAGGCTCTGGGGTCCTGGACTCGACAGATCTTGGTGCGGGTTTACTCGTGGTTACGGACCGGGGGGTTACGTCGCCGACTTGATTGACAGAGGAGCGGACGGTCTACAAGAGATGTTTGAGGACTGGGACCCGGAACGGCGTGAGGGAAAACGCTATGTGTTGCGGGCTGTCTATGCAGTCAGAAATGAGCATCAATAAGGAAGTTGCCATAAGTTTGACGTGTGTGTCGGGAGCTGGAACTCGGATCTGTCACGAAGGAATAGGGTCTGTTTACTGACAGAGAGATGAGGGCGACATGTACCAATGTGATCTCGAGCATTTAGAGCCAAGTGATTCTTCTAGCACAAGAATGCAATGTTCCTGAAATGAAGATATGTTCAAGCGAGGAAAACATCCCGCAAGCCTACTGTCACCAGCGAAAAGAAATCAACACCCCCCCGTAGCACTCGACCCAACACAAACCTCACCCGTACAATTGAATCCTACCGTCCCCTCCACATTCCCACAAAGATAATCATCCGCAGCGGTCGAGCTCCCCGTGACCCGCAGACTCACATCCTCGACCGTGATATTCTCGCACGGGGCCACCGCACTGCACTGGAAGCTGATAACATCCGTCGAAGGCAGCGTGCCCGAAACATCACTGAAGTACAGATCCCGGACCTGGAACTTGGAGTTCGTGCAGTTTCCCGAAGCGCCCGAGAAGGTGGTGCATTGCGATACGGTGAACGGGGTGCCCTTGAGGTTGTTGAGCGACAGGTCCGTCGCCGTGACGTCGGAGATATCTAGTGTTTGTAAGCCTCAAATTCAGGAATGGAGGATAGAGGAGCGACGTACACCCAAGACCGCCACCCCCGCCGTTCGGCGGGTATCCGACCTGATCCCCGGTCCAGGTCTTGACATACACGGCGTGCGTGGTCTTTTGGTACGTGCAATTGGAGACGCGAACGTTCTCCACTGTTTCGAACTCGTTCAAGTACTGCCCAATGCTACCGATTGAGATGCCCAGGCCAGTGGAGAAGGTTGAGTCAGCGATGGTGATGTCAGTGGAGTTGCCCTTCAGACTGATGCTGTCGTCGCCGTTGACAACCTGCCAGTTGGTGAAGGTGATTCCGTTGCTTCGGATTGTGTTGGCTCCGTCAGTATTTCCTATTATCGTTAGTTGAGTAGCACTTGACTTGATAGAAGGATAACCATACTAGAGGAACCGCCATTATCGTTAAGGTTGTTAACATAGATCGAATCGAATAGCAGGTTCTCAGAGTAGATTATGGACATTGTCCTATCCAGTCAGTCTTGATCATTGGCCTGCGAGGTTCTCTGGTGAACAACATACCACATTTGACTCTGCACAAATCTCAACCCCTTGAACGTCGAGTCTTGTGCTGTGACGGTCAACTGATGCGGTCGCCGTGGGTAGTTCGACACGCCGGAGGTATAGCTGTACCACACTGGTCCACTGCCATTGAATGTCCCGTAGCCGTGACCGTCGAAGACAATATCCTTACCACCCAGGATCCAAGCAGTGGATTGGTTCTGGTAGCCGACGTCGAGGGAGTTGGCAAGCCAGTAGCTTATGTTTGTGCTCCACTGTGAAGCTGGTTAGTGATTACCATGAAGAAGGTGAGAAATGCCTACCAGAAGAGTTCCCTGGAGGTCAATCTCGACATCATTCAGCCAGGTCGTGTTCATCACCGAGTTGATGTGGTAGGTGGTATTGCTGAAACTCACCCGCCCACCATTGCCGCAGGTTGTCAGAGCATCGAGGATGGCCGGCACATCATCGACGGCGGTCGAGTTTCCGGCCGGGACAAGACAGGTTGCTCGCGCGCGTCCACTCTTGGTGGTATCTGACAGACCAAATGTGGGTGCTATGAGCGAGGAAATGCCAGCAATGCAGGTCAGCGCACGGGACAACATCCTGAGCTTCGTAGAATGGAATTGATTTTGCTTGCCGAACACATGAGTTCAAAGGCCAGGAAACTCAAGGTGCTTTATAGCTCATGAACAAACCATTATGTTTTTGTACCTACCTAGTATACTTCACATCCTGAGTCAGTGTTGAACATCATCATGCTAACCCCTCAGACTCCGGGGTAATTCAGCCCGACCCTGCCAAAACTTGGTTCCGTGATAGGTGCAATTTGAGACCCAGTTTCTCCACGATCTGCAGCGCCAATCAGTATTGAGGAGAGCATCCCCCAGTTTCCTCGGCACGTTCAGGACTGCTGACACCGAACCTTCAGCGGAACTTAAGGTAATTCGTGGGGTCGATGGGGCCGTGCCTGGATCCTGCATAAGCGACTGCGAGACATGGACGCGGGGTGCAGCTCTTGGCGTGCTGGGCATGAGCTGACGATACCACCCAAATTTAAGTTCCATTCTGCCTCTGGATCTCTTGTTCATTTCGGATTTCTCGATTTACCCGGACGCGCCGTTAGCCTTGCAGAAGAAGGGTTGTGATAAGTGTCTCGATACAACATATTTTAAAAAAGGAAGAACCTTGGTCAAAAACGGCAAGGGGCTTACTGCGATTCTTTCTTCCTATTTTAGGTGTCTGAGGAGGCCGTCTGAAGTTTCCAATGCATGTACTGCAAGAGAGAGGTGAAGTGGGTCTCCAAAATAGTTGACAGCAACTCCGCAACGTTTTCATGGAACCTTCTCCACAGGAGCTCTTGAGCGGATACATTGGAAGGTTTTTCAGCCTTTCATGTTGATTGGGAAATATAGTCTACAGTACATAAATACTCCTAGCCACTATGCTCACAACTAAACTGGAGGCTCACTCGATTCGACTCGTAAACCTCAACATTGCAAGGTCACCTCTCCGCTCATGCAAAAACAGTCAACCGAAAATGCACGCAAGACTTCGTCTAACATTTCGATTCTGCAGAGTGGGCCAAAAAGATACGTACTGCTGCTCCTTCCAGCAGGATGCTAAGCTGCATATTATACTGTCCACACTCTTTCCCATATAAGCATGCCCATCTTTCAAAGATCCGACGTGCCAGATATCATGGACAAAGATATATTTCACACCAAAATCCATGCTATCTGCAATAGCATCAATCGTGACTCCCCACGATTCATAACTGCACGACGAGCGGTGAACCAAGAAACCAAGCCTCCACTATCTCAGCAGGGTGTGCACTCAAAACCCACCGACAGATCATACGATATCTCCCACGAGAACCCTCTCCCACCACGGACCGCGGAGAAAGCGAACCGCAACAAAAAGTGGATCTCGTCCGAGCCCCGAACCCTACTAGGTGCAAACCGCCAACCAGACCGCCGGAAATTATCAGCCGGCGGGGCCCAAGAACCCGGTATCGGCTCCGAATCATTATCTGATCGGCAACCGCCGTCCATCTAGCTCTGATTAGGGCTGGCCACGACAGCGCGAGGACCCGCCTGAAGATACGGAGCAAAAATTCTTAAATGTGCTTACTCGCTCATGGATTTATTTAATTACGAGGGCTGCATCCTTTTTCAACACGTACCCTGAAAATGTCAGTCGACCCAGCGACGGTAGCAGGGGCTGATGCCCCGGCCAGCCAAGCTCCAGCAGTCTCCACCGTCAAAGAGGGCGAAGCGGTGATCGCAGACCGTGAACTGGAACGCGGCCCACAGAAGCCGTACCGGCCCACCAGATGGCAGAGCAACCTGACTATTATCAGCTGCGTACGCTGACTCCTCCCTGCCCGAAGAGAATACATTCTAAACCGTGTGACAGTACATCGCCAACTTCAGCGACGGGTTCCAGAATCAACTGGCCAACCCCACCAATGTCATCTTCACCCACCTGCTGGGGAAATCGGGCTACCCCGCCGAGATGAAGACGCGGATCAGCAACTCGCTGATCATCGGGGCCATCCTTGGGGTGCTGGCGCTGGGGTACATCTCCGACATGATCTCCCGCCGGGCGGGGCTGCTCTTCACCTCGGGGCTGGTGGCAGTCAGCACCCTGATGGCGGCCGTGGCGCTGGACGTGCACCCCTCCCCGAACATGCTGTGGTACTTTGTCATCGTGCGGGGGATCTGTGGGTTTGGGGTTGGGGGCGAATATCCCCCCAGCGCTGCTGCCGGCCTGGAGGAATCCGACGATGTGAGTTCCTTCTCCACCCTGCACCAAGAACAGCAAGAAGGGCAACTGTATAGCTCAGGCATCGGACCTAACCACGACGCAGTTCAACCGCCGCTACCGCGGGCCCGTCTTCGTCTCCTTCACCACCCTCATGGCAACACTAGCCTCCCCGATCCTCATGATCATCTACCTAATCACGCTGAAAGCGAGCAACAACAACCTCCCGGTAACCTTCCACGCAATCTACGCGATCGCGACCCTCATCCCAGCAACGATCATGGTGCTCCGCTTCTTCATGACGGACTCAACGCTGTACCACAACAGCAACTTCAAGCGGCAGCGCAAGCCGCTGCGGTTCTACTACCTGCTGGCGCGGCGGTACTGGCGGCGGCTGGCGCTGACCTCGCTGGCGTTCTTCCTGTACGACTTCATCAACTTCCCGAACAGCATCATGTCGAGCAGCATCATCGCCTCGATGGTCACGGACGGCGACCTGCAGACCACCGCCGTGTGGCAGGTCATCCTGGCGGTGCTGCCGGTGCCCGGCGTGGTGGTGGGGGCGTACCTGACCAACGCGATCGGGCGGCGCTGGACGGGCATCGCCGGGTTTGCGGGCTATGTGGTGCTGGGGTTCATTATCGGGGGCTGTTATACGCTGTTGTCGCGGCATATCGCCGCGTTCGTCGTGCTGTACGGCCTGCTGCAGGCGTTCGGGCACATGGGCCCCGGCGCGACGATCGGGTTGATCAGTAGCGAGTCGTTCCCCACCGCGATGCGCGGCATGGGGTACAGTATCGCGACAGCGTTTGGGCGCACCGGCGCGGCGGTCGGGACGGAGTGTTTCACCCCGTTGCAGACGGCGGCGGGCGATAGCGCCACGTTCTATCTGCTGGCGGGTGTGGCCGTGCTGGGGATGGTCGTGTATTGGTTTCTGCCGGAGAGCGGGGAGTTGGATCTCGAGGCGGAGGATCGCGAGTTGGAGAGGTATATGGGGATGCATGGGTTTATGATGGAGAAGGGTCACTAAGGAAGTGGGGAGGATGCTCGCTGATTATAATGAGAAATGATGTGGTCATGATTATGAGAGATGTTGCAGCAGAAAATATGCAGTTGATCTAGGCATTGTGGCATGTGCTACTAAGGATAATACACGAACTCATTTATATCCAACAAGAAATCACAAAAGAGCCCAGTGAATCCATTATATCCACATCTTGAAAAAAAAAAGAAACAAAAACATTTAAAAAAGGTATCTCGGCACACATCCAACCCCCATCATTGATTAAATGTATATCGCATCATCCTAAACCACCTCTCACCATCCATTAGCACGTCGAATCATCTCAGACAAAAATCACTGAACTAGACTTACCATGAAGCACGGGTACTTTACCCTCAACAGGTCCCAGCTCACCACCTCCCCCCGCGTCCACCAAACCCACCCCCACCGCCATAATGGCCACCACGACCGCCACCAAATCCCCCCCGGCCGCCGCCACCACCACCCCACCCGCCAGGACCGCCAGGACCGCCCGGGCCCCCGAAGCCACCGCCGCCATGGTGGTGATGATGATGATGATGATGACGACCACCACCGAATCCACCCCCGCCGCCCATTGGCATGCCCCCACCACCAAATCCCCCAATCGGTCGGACCGGAGGTCCGCCCATTCCGCCGCCCATCATGCCCCCGCCATGACGGCGACGGTTGCCCATGAGCGACATGCAGGTTCCCATTTTGTGTTCCGGTAGAAGTAGGTGTATATCGCGAACTGTCTAGCTCGTAACAGCAAGGTGGAGGAAGAGGTAAAGTAATTCGTGATTCGTCTAGTAGCAAGCGATGATTACAGAGGACGTAATATCGTGTAGAGTAGGTAGCGTCTATCGATGCGTTGGTTTGTGAAGTATGATCTCAACACAATTCGTGGAAAGAATCTTGTAATCACCAAGCAATGGTATTTGTAATCTTGTATTCAATGAATGTCTTGTCCCCGGGAGGACAAAATCCTCCAAGGTTAAATACCTAAACCCCCGAGGGCAAAAAGTATTACGCGCGGCCTGGTTCCTGGGCATGCGAAGTCGTTGCGTCATCGGCGCGGCGCAGTCGCAGGCTATACTCGGGGTTGGTTGGTGCAGGGTGGGTGACATCAGCGGGACACCACCCTCGCTCGCCCTGTAGGGCTGGGTTGGCGCGGGCTTTATTCCGGTTAACCTTATCTTTTTTGCCCCCATGTTCTTTGACCACGGAATTGGTACACACGTAAGGACGGAAGAGATCGAAACTGGAACAATGTAGAAGGAAACTTGAGAGAAGATTTCATCCGACCGGTTCATGAGTTTTGTTCCTCCGGTAAGGTAATATGCGAGACGATACTAATAAATGTATGTAAACTCCAACTCCGCATCCCCGGACTGCACCCGCCGGCGGTCCTCCATCTTCCCCTCCAAGATCTCCGCCTTGACCCGGTTCTCCCGGCGCAGATACAGCGCATGCGCCGTCACCACCCCCTGCGCGACGACCAACGCACCCATTGAGAACGAATTGCCCAGCACGTACGGCGACGACCGGTACACCTGGCCCGCCACGATGCCCGCGCAGTTGCCGACCGTCTGCTGGAGGCCGACGGCCAGCGCGCGCCGGTACTGCGGGGCGAAGTTCACGTTCAGCCACGCCACGTTCAGCCCGACGCCCGTGTACACCGCCACGCCGCAGAGGTAGGTGGCGAAGTACTTGACCGGGTCGGAGGAGACGGCCAGCAGCAGGATGTAGCCCACGATGCCGAAGATGTTGGTTCCGACGATGAACTGTTTGACGGAATCGGGTCAGCTCTACTTATCGAAGAATTGAAGTGGGGCGGGAGGCATACGACTGCGAATTTGGAGTACCGATCCGCGAAGAACGCGACCGTGACAGATACTGCGGCGGCCCAGATGTACACCGGGACGGTGAGCACGTTGCTCATCAAGGAGTTATAGCCTAGACTCCCGAGGATGGTCGGTAAGAACGTGCTGAACCCGTAAAGCAGGATGTCTTGACAGAATTGAGTGATGGCGCTGAAGATGAGCTTGGGGTCGCGCAGGGCCAGTCGCATCTCCTCCCAGCTGAAGTTGTCGCTGCCCATGTATTTCTGACGCTGAGCGTTGCGGACGCGCATCATGTACCGCTCTTCTTCAGTGAGGAAGTAGGCGGTCGTGGGGTCGTTGGGGAGACCAAACCAGATGAGCAGCGCACAGATGATGCTGAAGAGGCCCTCAATGATGTAGACCCATCTATTTGATTGTGTTGTCAGTTGCGTGACACTAGGGTCAGAAGGAAAATGTATCAGGGAAGATCTACCTCCATCCAGCTTTCCCTGCGACACCGTCCATGTGTAGTAATGCGTAAGCTAGCAAACCCCCGACTGCACCAGAAATGGCGGCGCAGCTCATCAGGTACGAAACTCGCTTAGCTTGCTCCTCACGCCGGTAGACCATGGTCAGGTATAGGTTCAGACAAGGGAAAAGGCCCGCTTCGCAGGCTCCGAGGATGAGACGGGTGGCGTAGAGGGAGGCGACATTATGAATAAAGCCGGTGAAGACAGTGGTGATAGACCAGACTATGCACAGGCCCGTGAGGATGTTGCGGGGTGTCAGCTTCTTCATCGCGACCGCCCATGGCGACTCAAGCAGGACGTAAGTGGCGTAGAAGATCGAGACGGCGATGGAGAACTCGTTGGTGGAGGCCCCAATGTCCTCGGGCATTCCGGCTACCTTGACATTGCCTGGGGAAGGGATGATCAGCATGATGACCATTTGAGCTGGGGACAGCAGGGACAGCACACACCAATGTTGCTCCGGTCGAGAAAACAGGACAAATAGGTCAACATGATGATCGGCACGAAAGCAAAATCCAGCTTCAGGAGAAGTTTCTTCTCCTTGACTGGGTCAAGAACCACATCGTCGATGTCGCCCAAATCGGTTTCCTCGGTGGTGTTCTGCGGGGGTGGTTTCTGGACCGTCTGTTTACGGTCCAGAGGGATATCGTGCGCACGTTCGAAGGACATCAGTGCTACAATTGGGTAAGGTAGAGATTGATGATTCTAGAAAGCTGTCACCCAGACCTAGAACACTCAAGGGGGCGCCAGGGGCGGCATTAAGAACCGTGGGAACATCACGGTTCTGGTACTTGTCAGAGTGACATAGATGCCCGGCGATAAGGAAGGGGAAGAGGGGAGTCTCCAAACCGGCTATCTCCAACCCCGTACGCCAATCACCGGCAATTGACAAAAGCATTCACCAGGGTTACACCTGCATCGGCCCGATAGTCTGATAAGCGGTGGAGATAGCGAGGCTGTCATTGGTGCAGTGCCACGAGTCGATGGGGAGTTGATGCGGGGATCGACTGATGCTTATCATCGCCATCCCGCATATCGGAGCCCACATGCCGATACCACTGATATGGGGTATTCACCTTCGAATATGGCTATCAAAGGAGTTGCAAAACATTATATCAATGGGAGAACTTTACACAGACACGTCAATCGACAATCCTAAGTTCTGTTCGCGAACGACAGCACAATGACCAAAGACACGCTCCTCAACCCACCCGGCCTGCAACCCAGCGCCATCACCGAATCCTCAAAAACAACCACCACACTCCCAAGCCACCAAGCCCGCCTGGACAGCCGCCACAACCTAATAACCAACACCTCCGGCCTAGCCCCGGGCTACCTGCAAGCCAACCTCCTCATCCTCCCCGCCCGGTACAGCCAAGACTTCCACCAACTCTGCCTCCGCAACCCCGTCGCCTGCCCATTACTAGGAATTTCCCGCCAACCAGGCAACCCGTACCACATGCAGCCCTCGGGCTGCATCACCACCCCAGAAGACTTCGATATCCGCACCGACTGCCCCTTATACCGGGTCTACCAGCACGGCAAACCAATCGCCACGCACCAGAAGAATCTACTGCCGTTCTGGCCGGACCCGAGGCACACACCCTCCCCACAGCATGAAGACACCGAAAGGGCAGAAGAATACGTATCCTTCCTAATCGGCTGCTCCTACTCCTTCGAATCCGCCCTCACCGCCGCAACCCTCACCCCGCGCCACCAAATTAATGGCTGCCTCGTGCCCATGTACCGCACCACCATCCCGCTCCTCCCCGCCGGCATCTTCACGGGCGCGCGCACCGTCGTCTCCATGCGGCCGTACCCCGCCCACGCCGTGGAGCGGGTCCGCGCCGTCACGCGGCCGTTCCTGGCCACCCACGGCGAGCCGGTCGATTGGGGGTGGGAGGCGCTCGCCCGGTTGGGGATTGCGGATTTGCAGGCGCCGGATTTTGGGGAGCCGGTGCCGGTGGAAGAGGGGGAGGTTCCGGTTTTCTGGGTGCGTATGTTCCTTGTTTGTGTTTTCGTTACGTTATTCCCCCGGGGAAAGGGGAATGTGCGGGGGATGTGGGGCCTTCACGGGCTAGGGAAGTTTGTTTGCGGTTCAGGTTGGGGGTTTTCTTGCTAATTTGGTGATGCCAATAGGCTTGTGGGGTTACGCCGCAGTTGGCGGTGGAGGCTGCCGGGGACAAGATTGAGGGGTTGGTGTTTGCGCATGAGCCGGGCCATATGTTGGTTACGGATTGGAGGGAGGAGGATCTGGTGCGGTTGGGGCGGGGTCTCGGGGTTTGAGGAGGGTGGGTAGTTGTAGAGGTGGGTTGGGTGGGAATATTATGCTAGTCTTTCAGAAAGTAACGATGCTTATGACAGAGAGAAGATTCGTTCAATGACATGACTCGACCACTGTAGCACATTTATCAATTCATCATATACTAGTAACATTACTGCCACCGTCAACCACCTTTTGGTCCACACCCATCACCCCTCCCATCATTATGCATCGCAACCACGGCCGTTACACAAGCAGGTTATGTACTTCATTCCCCAATTCACACGCCGTACACGACAATCTCACTTCTCCCTCTCCTCCCCGGTAGTCCCCAGCTCCTCCTCGATCTCCAAACTAAACCTCGCAAATTGGCTCCGAGCCCGGATCTGCTCCCCATAGCACATGAATAACACGGGCACGGCACAGAATACTGTCGCCAGGGCCGCCAGCACCGAAACCGCAACATTGGCCCCCAGCCCATCGAACATCTGCCGGGTGAACAGCGGGAATGCCCCGGAGGTCATCGCCCTCAGGAACTGGATGGCTGCCGTTCCGCTCGCTGCATAGCTCAGGTAACTGTCGGACAGATACCCGTATAGCACGGTGTCGAATTCGTTGAGCGCAAACCCGATCATGACGAGGGCGATGGTCGGCACGATCCAGGGCAGGTCGGTGACGCGCGGCGGGATCGTCCAGGCAAACCACCAGAGCGCCAAGGCGAAGACGGGCGCCCCAATCACCAGCCCGTACAATTTGTCTTCGGGCTTCACAGGCTGCTTGGCGGCCTTGCGGGCGTCGAAGATGCGATGATCCAGAAAGCGCGTGAAGGTGCTGAAGACTACCCCGACTCCGATCGCCACGAAAGCCAGGCAGGACTGGGCCGAGGTGTAGCCCATTGACTCGTAGATGGGCTGCAGGGCTTCGGTGAAGATATAGACCAGGGAGAAGGAGAAAGCAATCATGGTGGCGACGATGAAGATGAGCAACTCGCCGAAGAAGAGTTGCAGGGGGCGGAACAAGGAAACGCGGACGAATGTTCGGAAATCCGGGGTGTGGTCGGGATTGAGCGGCTGAAGGGTCTCGTTGCCGGTCTCGTGGCGGATTCTCGCGACTTCGCGAGAGAGGAGGAGAGATGGACGGGATTCTTTGATGACGAGAAAGAACGCGGTAAGGACGGCAAATATGATGGCGTAGATGTAGAATACCCAGCGCCTAGAATGATTAAGGATATCAGTCAGTAGTGCTACAGGTGCAATGCAAACGCCGGAACATACCACTCCATGTGAGCAGAGATGTATGTACTCATGATAGGCCCCAGCAGTAAGCCGACGTTGGACGCAATCGTCCAGATAAATATCACCCATATCCTGGCCCGCGAATCGAACATCTCCTCAATGCTGCCGCCCCCAACAGTGTAGGGCACCGCTGAGAGACATCCCGCAATGATACGCGCCGGAATCACCGCACCCAGCGAATGCGTCATCCCAATAACCAAGCAGCATACCGCACTTCCCGCAGAACTGATAATGTAGAGGTTTTTGCGGCCAAAGGACTCCGACCACGGTGGAAATATGATTGCTCCGAATATCTGGCCCACCAGAAATCTGACTTGTCAGTATCGTCGAGGTAGGTCCGGCATTAGAAGAAATCCCTTACAGTGTCACAAAGATAAACGTTGCAAGCGTATTCCCGAGGTGGTAGTCAACTTGGGCCTTTTGAGCCGCCAATGTCTAGACACGTTAGAAACGCCCGACAATATACAGCGAGACAGGGGGTCGAGGAATTACTCCGGCTGTGCTTGTAGCAGTCCTATTAGCTGTTAGCGTTTGTCCTTCCTTCATTGCATACATGGCGGTAGCCATACGTGAATGTATCCAGAAGAAAGATGATACTACTGTCAAAGGTCTTCCGGCTGGTGGGCCAGTTGCGAGGCTGCTTCTTGTTATACTTGCCCCAGCGGACGTACTGGCCGTCGGCTGTGAGGTCAAGTTGGTTCTTGAGCAAGTACTCATCCATCGCAACAGATTCAGAAACCATGGACGTCAATTCAGTCTTCATTGTGTCGGAGGTGATTGCCTGTGGAAAGCTTCCAAGGCCAGGAAAACATATAGATAGACCTTTCACGGGGAGAATATCCCGGGCCATGCCTGGTGGAGGCTATAGCAGCTACCGCATTTCTCACAGCCAGCCATGCTGGAAAGATCGACACAGCTGCCAAGTCGAGCCCCCCTTGTTGGTGATGCTGGACGTCATGACCGCGTGTATCTTCCGAGACCAAGATGATGTGATAGGCCACGCCTGTCATGACCGCAGAGGGACATCGTCCTCCTGAGATTGAGGAGCCAGGTGATCATTATGGAGCTCTCGAAGAAGTTGCTCTTGAAGGTCGACTAAGCTTGTCTGTGACTTGGAGGGGTGAGCAAGGGATGAGCGACCGACGTCTGATATGCAGGGCAATAGTCGATGCGACCATCTTCTTCCATAGATCATATGAAGTGTGTCTTTGATGTAGCTCTGGGGAATGCCCCGTCTCTCAGACCTGACAAAGCATTCTCAGAGATACAGCATCCTGATCGGAGCTTATCATCGATAGATGTTGTATCTTTACCTCTCAGGTGAAGTGGTAAAAGTAACGGGTTGAGAAATTGGCGGAAGTGGAAGAACATTCCACGCCGGACGATGCCTGGGGCTCCCTTCCCTCTTTAGTTCCCTCCAATGCAAGGGGCGCATGAAAGATGACGAATAAGGCGCATACAATGCGTCTGCTCGGAGAATTTTCTATTACCATATCCAGGCAGTCTCTCCTATAGTTTCCTTGAATCAGCTTCTCATGCATGACTTGCCTATCCCTTGCCCCATAATCTTTTTCCCAGGTGACCTTATTTGCCCGTGAACCCGCCAGACGCACGACCACATGCAATTTTCGCATTGTGTGCATAGCATGAGATACTGATGCATAATTCACAGATCCGTGAAATAAATGTGGGGACTGAAGTCGTTTGCAACTTGGTCATTTAGAATTCTCCATGTCCGTGGCGATCACGCTTTTTGTTCGTCAGCCTCCATTAGAGAGAGCTACTATCTACATTTGATAGCCAAGACCTCGACTGAGGTGATACATCCTACGTGGAGGCATCACCCGTCCAGCGTGCATGCTATTACAAGTCAATCGATGTCAGCGATTCAACTGTACGAGCTAGGAATTTGCTCTCTTCCGGAAACCAAATTGGCCAGTACAGATATATCATGCTACAAACAGGCCCAACATCCAAACCTTGGACAAATCCAATTCTCCGAAGACGGAGATACCGAGCCCGGACCCCGTGTCCGCCCCGAGACTCATCTCCGTTCACCAAGTCTACTCCGTACTACCTTTCAAACAATAAATCCTGGGGCCTACATCATCCAGCCTATGAGCGCTCACCTCGTATAGCCCCCCTGCACTCACAACCAGTCACTAGGCTGAACCATGGAACCTCCTTTCTTCGGATCGGATCAGATAAGATGTCCGGTCACAACAGTGGGGGGTACGGAGTAGAATGGTAGTAGATCAGGTCATTCGGAGCAATTGAATCCTCCAGTCCTGTACTCTCAGACCGTAGAGACCGTACATATACGTCCATTCACCCCAGGTCATCGCCCCCAAAGAATACAACGGGGGAAACTCGAGTTCACAGTCATCCACCACGCACAGAAAAACCAACACCGCACAAATATCCCCAAACAAAAACCTAAAAAAAGAAAATCACCACACCCTGGCACTGGCAACAATGCTACACACCCTCCTCCTTATCCTTAAAACCCTCCACCTAACCCTTACACAACTGACCACCCACATCACTCTCGCGCTCGCCCCGCGCCTCCACCGCCTAACCTATCGCGCCGTCCGGGACCCGAAAAACATCGTCGTAGTTGGCGCCTCCTTCGCCGGCTACCACGCCGCCCGGGCGCTCGCCTCCACCCTCCCAACGGGCTATCGCGTCGTCGTCATCGAGCGAAACTCCCACTTCCAGCTCACGTGGGTCCTGCCCCGGTTCTGTGTTGTGGCGGGCCACGAACGAAAGGCTTTCATCCCTTACGGGGGGTATCTTGCGCCTGTGGCGGAGGGGGCATACACAAGGGTTACTGGGGCGGTGGGGAGGATTGTTCTCGGGGCTGCTGCGGGAGGGGGGACAGTCGAGCTGGAGGAGTCGGGCGAGGAGATTGCGTTTGAGTATTTGGTTGTGGCGACGGGAGCGGTGGCTGCGGGTTTACCGTCGCGGGTTGGTGTGAGGACGAAAGAGGAGGGGATGGAGATGCTAAGAGGCGAGCAGGAGAGGATTCGGGCCGCGCGGGATGTGGTCGTGCTTGGGGGTGGGGCGGCGGGGGTGGAGATGGCCGGGGATGTGAAAGAGTGTTATCCCGGGACAAATGTCACGTTGGTGCATTCGAGGGAGAGGTTGTTGAATCGGGGGTATGGAGAGGGGTTGAGTCGGAGGGCGTTGGATGGGTTGCAGGCACTGGGGGTGAAGGTGTTGTTGGGGGAGAGGGTGGTGATGGACGACCAGCTGGAGCGAACGGAAGAGGTCAAGTTGGAGTCAGGTCAAGTGGTAAAGTGTGATTGCTTGGTAGGTCGGGCGTGTATGCTACTGAGCGAGGAGCTGGCTGACGGTTGTAGGTCAAATGTGCCGGGCAAAGGCCGAACTCAGGCTTGGTGAGGGAGGTGTCGCCTTCGTCCATCGCTGAGTCTGGCCATATTCGCGTCCGTCCTACGTTGCAGCTTGTGGACAAGGTCTGCAGTCGGATATACGCAGCTGGAGATGTGATCGAGGCGGATGCGGTGCAGAATGCTCGTGGCGCATTTCAGCAGGCGGAGGTGGTTGCAAAGAACATCGTGCGAGCAATCAAGGGCAAGACTCTTGTCGAGTACCAGCCAAAGTGGTGGGAAAGTGCGACAAAGTTGACGCTCGGTCTAGTGAGTAGGCGCTCCCACTATCTGCAGGCGAGGCTGACGATGTGCAGAACAAGAGTGTGATGTACATGAGTGACGGGTCGGCCGAGTTGGTTCTTTCCACCAAAGGCAAAGAGGAGCTGGATAGTGCCCGCGTCTGGAAGTTCTTCGGGCTGAAGCCTTTTGTCGATGTTCAAAAAGAGAAGAGCATTTGATGGAGGCTCTTTGGATTTCAGCTTCTTTTATGTAACGAGATAAATAGCGTGCCATCTTCCTGTAGGCAAGGACGCCCATTCTCAGCCGGTCCTCTATTTCCGAGCCCGCCGCCGAACGCCTGTCGAGCGCTGATAAATAGCGCAGCATTTGCTGACAACGGTGATTCTCTTTCTTCGACTTGGTCTTGCTTTCTGAAATCAAACGGAGGAAATCTTGTTGATGTTTTCCCCGTGCATCAAGAAATCTTTCTCATAGCATTAACAAGCACAAGATACAATCCAGCAGAGATTCAAGTAACTCTGGGCCATGTGGAGCGACCAGTGCCATGCAAACTTCCATCTTTCCTTCAGTGACGAGGTCGATAGGCGCTTCTTGACAAGATTTGGAATTTTGGATCGCTTTAGAGGGATCATTTTGCTTATCCCGGTTGTTTGATAAGACGGTATCAGGTATGTATCTCTGGCTTTGGTATTGTTGAAGAAAGTTTTGTTGTACTAAAGAAAGTATTGTCAGAGCTGATCGAGAAGTCGATGGTAGACATTCGAGTGTGAGTCAGTTTGTCCTGGTGTAAACATAACATCACCTCAAGGGAAATTCTGACATCAAGAATAGGTCGTGACTTGAACTTTTGTGATAAAATCATACTGCACTCCCGAAAGTTGTATACTCATTGCATCATTCAGAACCGATTCTCCTTGCCAGTTTGATGAATAACCCCAACAGCTAGCTCGACGTATGAATATCGCATCATCTTTGCTTCTCCCAAACGACCGGCCAGCTGTCAAAATAGAAAGGCGGCATGTGCATTGATGGTATTCCAAACTATGAGATATGCTCGGCCTTAGGCCATCAAAGCGTCGGGCCCGTGGGCTTCAGCCTTAACGCCGATGTAATAAGGACATACCTCATAGGGCTAAGTCAACCAAGCCTTGCAACTAAGGTACTGTACCTGTTCAACTAACCAACCAACTTGCCCCGCTCGATTTCCACAACAAGCAAAGCTGACACCCACCTGCACTGTGCATGGATTCGGTGAGATTCGTAATGGCGCTGATACCTCGACTCTCGGCGAATGAGGCGCAGCATGTTATACGAGGCAGGTTTAACCTAACTCAAAAAGTGCCTTCTTTGTTTCTCCTCCTTAACTATGAAGAGTACACTCCCTTGATCACTGCAGGCAGCCTTGTTCGAATTTCTTCTCACCTTCACCTCAGTATTTGCCAATATACGTATGCCGATCGTACTAACCTCCAATGGCAGTCGCTCCCGAGTTATTTGAATTCACCGCGCAGAAACGCTTCCACCAACGGTTCATTCTCCCCGCGACAGCAGATCATGGCCCTCTGGCTGTGACCTATGCTGATGTCGGGCCGCGTCAGCATGAAGATGGAACTCCGGTACCTACGATCTTAGCCGTTCCTGGGATGGCAGGGAGCCGACTATGGCTTTATCACAAAGACCACCTAGCAAATGAGATTGGAGTCAGGATACTGTCTATCGATCGGTGGGTGGCTCGCTCGTATTGATGCAATTTTCCGAGTCGGATGCTAGTCCGATTGCTAAGATTAACAGCCCCGGGATAGGCGGATCAACGCCTGTCCCAATCGAGAAGCGGGTCTCTGTTTGGCTAGAATCCGTTACAGCGCTGCTGGACTATCTGTCAATTTCGCATGTGGTGCCTATTTCGCATAGCGCAGGCACCATTTACCTGCTGAATCTACTTGTGCACAAGAGAGACTTGCTATGGCCACAGACGCCAATCGCAATCCTTCTCGGTGAGTGACAGTGACTAGGTACGATGGTACCTTACGCAGACTTCGCTAACAGATCGGTTAGCCCCCTGGGTCGAACCCAAGCATTCCGATGTGTTGTCCATGCAGATGGCTCAGATGCTTCCCAAGGGGATACTAAATCAGTGGAACAAACTTATTGGATTCACCTTGACCAAGGCAGCACCTACCTTAGGTGCCAGTTCGGGCATCCTGGCGAATATGTCTTCCAGCTTACCCGGAATGGGCAGGAGCCTTGATCCCGAAGAGCATGATGCTTGTCTAACCACATACGGAATGCCTGTAGAAGCTGTGGAGAAGCTAGAGAAGATCACCATGGAGTACATGTTTACCGAAAGCTCCACCGGCATCAATGATGAGGCGATGGTCTGTCTGAAGAAGGGCTCGTTGGGGCTGTGGGGGGCTTGTGAGGATCTCCCGGCTTATGTCCGGCAATTGTTGCAGTCGGAACAGGATCACAAGCAGCATTATCCACAAGAGGCGCCCCTACGGCTGGTTGCTGGTTTTGCCGAGAAAGATAGTATGATCAGCTCTCGGGGGCAGCGGTACTTTGAACAGTGCTTTACGCGTACCGATTTAGGAGGCGGAGTGGCTTTTGAATCCGTGGTAATGCCGGGGACCGACCACGATTCTATCTGGTCAACGCGGACAGGAGTGTTGGAGAAACTCATGTGGGACATCAAGGAAATCGCGCAGTAAATGCCGCAGGAAATCAAGAGTTTTTCGTGTCTCAAAGTGTGTCCTGCGATAACATCAATTAATAATGCATCCGTGCTCACGGCATTTGTCAGCAGCTCCTTCGACACTTCTCTGACGCCATTCTGTAAAGCTTGCTGAGTGCAAGTATAAGAACCATCCCATTGCCCAAGCCTACCATGATACTTGATTCACTTACCAGATTCAATTATTTGTGCCTGCCAAAGCCATCATGAGCCCCTCTACTCTTGTGGTCAAAGCCGACCACCTTCCCTACTACACTCCCGCCAATAATGCCGGCGCTGCCGTTCAACCCCGCGATGCCGCCACGCCGACCCTCTTCCGCCCGCTGACGATCCGCGACGTGACCCTCAAGAACCGTGTCGTGGTCTCGCCCATGTGCATGTACTCCGCTGAGCCCGATCTGTCCTCTCCTCATGTTGGCGCCCTAACCGATTATCACATCGCCCATCTGGGCCATTTCGCCCTCAAAGGCGCCGGTCTAGTGTTCGTTGAAGCGAGCGCCGTGCAACCGAACGGTCGCATTTCCCCTAATGATGTTGGATTGTGGGACACAGCCCCGGGGTCGGAGCAAGTCAAGGCTCTCGAGCGGGTCGTACGCTTCTGCCATGCCCAGGGCGCCAAGGTCGCGGTGCAATTGGCCCACGCCGGACGCAAGGCCAGCACAACGGCTCCTTGGTTGGCCAAGGAGGCCGGGAAGCCAACCTTGAAGTCGGACGAGGACGCATTCGGATGGCCTTCTGATATTGTCGGGCCATCAGGTGGGAAGGAACATATCTGGGACGGCACAGGCGAGGGATACTGGACGCCACGGGAGCTGAGCACGGAGGAGATTGATGAGCTGGTCAAGGCCTTTGCCAGAAGCGCTGAGGCGGCCGTCCGAGCTGGTGTGGATGTTCTTGAAATTCACGCAGCGCATGGATATCTTCTGAACCAATTCTTGAGTCCAGTTACTAACAAGCGGACGGACAAGTATGGTGGGAGCTTCGAGAATCGCACCCGACTTCTGCGTGAGGTCACGACGGCTATTCGAGCGGCGATTCCCAGCGGCACCCCGCTATTTGTGCGCGTGAGCGCGGTCGAGTGGTTGGACGGGAAGGCTGTGGCGGCCGAGTCCGGCACTTGGGATCTCGACAGTACTATTCGCTTGGTTGCGGATCTGCCGGAGCTCGGAGTTGATCTAGTGGATGTCAGCTCTGGTGGTAACCACAAGGACCAGAACATTCACATGAGCAACAAGAATTATCAGGTCGATCTGGCAGGCCATGTGCGCAAAGCCATTCGGGAAGCGGGAGCATCGACACTTGTGGGCAGTGTCGGATACATCACGGAAGCAGAGCAGGCAAAGGAGATCGTCGAGGGAGCGGAAGAGGCTCGCGCAGCGGAGGACACTCTGTCTGGATCATCCCCACGCGCTGATCTGGTGTTTCTGGCTCGCCAGTTCCTGCGTGAACCGGAGTGGGTGCTCAACGCCGCGAAGACGCTGGGAGTCCCCATTGAACACCCGGTTCAGTTTAGGCGGGCCCTCTAGCGGGCCAGAATTAAGGTTATGAGAAACGATCCGACTTTTGTAAATAGATTTGTATGTTCTGAATAGATTTTTGTGTGTGTCTGTCTCATGTTCATATGTTGAGTAAGTGAGTAAGTGAGCTGAAGTATTTCCAGCGGGATGCGGGAAGCAGACGGAAAGCGCCGAGGTCCTCGCGCTTGACCGCATCGGAATGACGAGCTGCATAACAAGTAACAACTCATCAACCGCCACTGTTTCATCGATGCGTTTGCTCCCTTAAGAACGCCAACCCCGCACTTCCTCCTCATCCTCCCCCCTCGTTCTCAATTGACTTTTGCCCAACAATCAACCACAATCCCATCCATCCAACATCACCATGGCCCTCAAACCCGGAGACTCTTTCCCCTCTGACGTTGTGTTCCAGTATGTCTTCATTTTCCAAAGTGAACGGTGAATCTTTACTGAGAATCCATTGGATAGGTACATCCCCTGGACAGAAGAAAGCGGCGAGATTACCGCCTGCGGAATTCCCATCAACTACAACGCCTCGAAAGAATGGGCCGATAAGAAAGTCGTGCTCTTCGCCGTACCTGGTGCGTTCCAATCTACCCCATATTTGCTCTCGAAGCGGAACAATGCGTGCTAAGATGCCGATCCGAATTCATAGGAGCCTTCACCCCCACCTGCTCCATCAATCACGTTCCGGGGTACATCCAGAACCTTCCGCGACTCCGAGAGAAGGGCGTGGAGGTGGTCGCTGTCATTGCCTCCAATGACCCATTTGTGATGAGTGCTTGGGGCAAGGCCAACAACATCAAGGGCGATGATATCGTATGTTCTTCAATCGAGTCTCCTGTTCCCCAACTGACGAGTCTAGCTCTTCCTCTCCGACCCCGATGCCAAATTCGCCAACTCCATCGGCTGGGCGAACGGCGGCCGAACCGGTCGATTCGCGATCATCATTGACCACGGAAAGGTGACCTACGCACAGATCGAGACCGAGAAGGGAGTCAAGGTAAGACGCCAGCTTCCATCCATTGGCGCTGTTTCAGTGATTTGCTAATTTTGAGCATAGGTTTCTGGTGCAGACGCTGTGTTGGCCCATCTGTGAGGATAGTGATATGGATAAAGCAAGTGAAGAAATCTATAGAGAACAGTTTCGTGCCTGCGTCGTGTCTCAGTGGTTGTGGTTCTGTAGTTCTGTAATACCGAAGAGACCAATCCGTCGACCCCCATTTCCAATTGGTTCGAAGCTTATGCGATCGACTCTCGAATCTTCCACCATTATTTGCAGGTGATCCGGGGCAATCAAACATGGCACTGATTAGGATCTTCTGGGTCAGGTCCACGACTCACGGTTATGAGACGTCTTTCAATTAGAAGCCATCAAGCAAGCATTGCTCAGCATGTATTAACCTGATTTTTGGATGTTGGCCCAGCTCAGTCCTAATAAGGTTATCTATAGTCTAATAGCTTAATACCTCGGGCAAGTTTGAGGCGTAGTCCAACATAGATAGAGTAGTCATCTCTCCGCTGCTTGCAAATCCTTCCAAAGAGCTTGTTTCAGTCTCCTTTCGTACCTAGCTTTATTAACGCCCTGAACTTGCTCGAAAAACGTGTTTTCTTACAGCGTAACGTGGGATGAGTGGGTCAACCCCATACGGTGTAAGCAGCTTGCATGAATCCTCGGACTTAAGACCGATTCTCGGAAATACTGGATGATCTACATCCAATCACAATTTGGAATCCCTTCTGGAAACCCAGAGAAAGCAGTGGCATGTTTTAAATTGTGTAAGGGAAAAGAGAGGGAATCCACCCGGGCCAGAATCGAACCGATAGCTCCAGGCCGGCTAATCAGTTTTGAGGAAAGTCTCCTGTGCCCCGCCCGTTCCCGTTCTTTGCTGGCTGAATAATCTCTGTCGAGCTCTTGATGTCATCCATTTCTGGGAGACTGCAGCATCTATATAAACCTCAAAGCAAGAAGCATTGATCGAGGGCCACAACATATAGTCAATTCCACACTAACCATACACACTGCAAGATGGCTCCCAAGGTTCTCGTTGTCCTCACCTCTCAGGACCACTTCCCTGCTAACAACCACCCCACCGGTTGGTATCTGGTGAGGACCCCGCCATCTGCACAAAAATCAATCTCTATGACGATTACCAACTGACCTGTCGATAGCCCGAGTTCGCCCACCCCTGGGAAGTTCTCCATGAGAAGGCTGAGCTGGTCATCGCCTCCCCCAAGGGTGGCAAGGCCCCTCTCGACCCCAGCTCCGTGAAGATGTTCGAGAACGACCCCTCCTCGACCAAGTTCCTGAAGGAGCAGGAGGCTCTCTGGACCAACACCGTCAAGCTGTCCGATGTCGCCTCCAAGGTCTCCGAGTTTGATGCCATCTTCTACGTGGGTGGCCACGGACGTAAGTCTCTTTGTCATCCCAACCTGTCAATTGCCAAAGGTACTGATTCCCACTAGCGATGTACGATCTGCACAGCGATAAGACGTCCCTGGCTCTGATCCAGGAGTTCGCTGCTGCCAAGAAGCCCGTCGCTGCCGTCTGCCACGGCCCTGCTGTGCTGGTTAACGCGACTACCCCCTCCGGCGAGCCTCTGCTTGCTGGTGCGGAGGTCACCGGTTTCTCCAACACCGAGGAGGACCAGGTCGGCCTCAGCCCCATCATGCCTTTCATGCTGGAGACTGAGCTGAACCGCGTCTCCGGCGGCAAGTACGTCAAGGCCGATGAGCCCTGGGGCGAGAAGGTTGTTACCTCCCAGGTCGCTGGTCTTGGTGGCGTTGTCATCACCGGCCAAAACCCGGCCAGTGCTACTGGTGTTGGAAAGGCAATCCTCAGTGCTCTGGGATTGTAATTGATCTGATGTATGAAATGATACCTAGATATGCCGACCTGATAAGTCTAATTAGTGATTAATATACATCTTCCGTTCGCGAGGATTGGTCACTTATGCTTCGAACCATAGACAGCGAGGCGAGATGTGCTTTGATGATCTACATAACTCCACTACTGAGAACCACTGAGAACCACTGTCCGCAGTATGCAGTCTCGTTGGTCTGAGACCTGAGACGTGTTGCCCATATCTTTCCCTTTCCATATCGTCTGGGAATACCTCGCCCGACGACTCTCAGACAGCATAATTTCCAGTGACGGGCCTGTGTCATTCTAGATACCGAGGTTCAGGTCAGGTAACATGTCATCTTGGTTAGGATCGTTCCTTCGCAGATATATCGGAACACATACGCCGGCGGAATCAGACAACGGTCGATCTTTCCTTCATGACGCCAATTGACGTCTAAAACAACCGACTTCTATAAATGGATTATCGGGCTTGACAGAATCTATACTACAATCCTTCTCAGATAGTGCTTTTTCTTATTGTGAGACATCATTTTCAATAGGCTATCATTGATCATTGACCACTGCATCTAGTACGTCTTAGATATCACCATCGCTACCGACATGACCATAGTCCTAGACACCACACTCGACGATCTCTACTCGCTGGACAGCGACGAACCCCAGGGGTGATAACCGCGTACCCACACCCCAGCCTGCCCTCGCGGGCAATGCCTCACCCCTTCTCCTCTGAGCACTTCCTGTACGGTATCACCTTCCCCAACACCACCGCCCCGAACGCAATGCAAAACATCCTCGAGCGTGGCATCGCGCAGCGCTACTCCTTCATCGCCGGCCGCGCGCCCGTCATTCTATTCGACTCGCACCCCGCAACTACCGACGCGGAAACCGGGAACAATCCCGAACCACCCCCATCCCCAGCCATCGCCGACATCCTCACCCTGCAGGCTCAGCTGCACCCCACCCAACGACCAGAGCTACACTTCCCCCGCAACGCGTCCGCCATCGACCTCCCGCCCAACACCCAGATCGCCATCATCGTCCCGCAAGACGAACTCGCCCACCTGCCGCACATCCTACCCCCAGAAACCCACTACCACCTCCTCAGCAAACGCTGGCTGGCGCTCTCCTCCCTCCCGACGCCGACCTCCACCATCATCGACCCCATCATCCCCCCAACCCCGGACCATCCCGCGGCCATCGAAGCAGAAATCACCCGCATGCTCCACCCCATCCAAACGTACCCCACCCTCCCATTCGTCATCAAAGTCTCAGTCGCCGCCTCGGGCCGCGGCACCTTTGTGGTATGCTCCGAAGCCGAGAGGTCCGACGCCTGCACCCGCCTCCGCGCCATCCTGCACACCTCCTTCCCGCACGTCACACCCCAGAACGCCCACCTCCACCCGCTGTCCCTCATCCTCCAGCCGTTCGTGGCGGGCGAGGCCCACGGCATCTCCTTCTTCCTCACGCAGACCGGAAGAGCGATCTTCCACGCGGCCTCGCGGCAGCAGTTCAACGGCCAGGGCCAGTGGTGCGGCGGCTGGGTGTCGTTCCCCGCGCAGCAACGGCTCGAAAAGCGGTACGCGCGGGTCGTGCTCGCTTTAGCGGAGAACTTACATGCGGAAGGGTACTACGGGCCCGTTGGGGCGGATGTGATGACCGAGGAGAACGGGGCCAGACACGTGATTGTGGATGTGAATCCGCGGGTGACGGGGTCGTATCATCTGGGGTTGTTGCGGGGGCATTTCGTGGGGAGGGGCTTAGTGGAAGTAGCGGTTTTGTCGCCTTTGTATATTGTGGGGGACAGAAGTGAGTTTGTGGGGAGGTTTGAGAGGGAAATAGAGGAAGGGAGGATGATTGTCACGGCTTGGGTGCAGGGGATGGACGGGGGGAGGAGTTATGTCGCTGTTACGGTAGGTGGGGAGGATGAGAGACGGTTGAAGAGGCTGGTTAGGGAGGTCGAGGCGTTTGTTCGGGTTGGTGAGGCTGGGGTTGGAGAGTGATAGTATGTACAGTAGTTTACTGGATTGTGTGCTTAGTGAATGGAGAGAGAAGGTAGTTGCATCTATAGTGTCGTTTTCTTCTATTTCAGCCACACCCTGCCTTCGCTTCGTCATGATAGACCGGAAGCACTACTAAACCCCACAGCAGAACATCGCTCTCCACCGATTCCAAGGCCGAGAGCTAGCCATCCATTGCGCCTCGTGACCCAGCCCCTCGCCCTCCCCACCCCACTTCTCACTATATTCCTCCTCGTCCACTGCACCAACAGTCGCAGAGACATCATCCTTATACCTCATCTCCTCCTTCCGCTCCTGAAATCCCCGAATCGACTCCACCACCAACTCAAACTCGCCCTCCTGTTCTCCAAAGAAACTACACCAGCGCAACTATCAGCATCAATCCCTTTCCTCAAAGCAAGACATCCAACCCCACACCGCCAGAAGACCAGGGGAAAAGGAAAACTACTCACCTCCGAACCATAATCCCCACCCTCCGCACCCTCTTCAGATCAAGCGGCTTGACCCCATCCCTAACCTCCCTCCCGCGGTACGTCGGCCGAAATTCCTTCCACGGGAACCGCAGCCTTCCACCTCCCTCTGGGACCGTAAAGTCCACCTCCCACGACACCGAGCTCCGCTCCCGCCCGTCCGGCCGATTCGGCAGGATCTCGTCCTTCAGCGTGAGGGTGTAGCGCTTGTCGTCGGCGCGGGGGACATGCAGTTCCAGCCCGGAGAACCGGGAGAGGTCCCATTCCTTGGTGGTGGTGATGGTGCGTTGCGAGGCGAAGCCGGCGCCGCCGAGGGTGTGGATGTCGAGGGTACCGTGGAAGCGAGCTGTGTTCTTTTTGCCATCGGAAGAAGAAGGCGTGATGGTGAGGTAGGAGTGGGAGGCACCGCCGCGGACGCGGTCGTCGGAGGAGGTCCAGTCTTCGGGGGTCCAGGGACTTTTTTCGGGGGGGGGGGGGGGGGGTGGTTAGTTGGGGGGGGGGGGGTTGGGGGGGTGGGGGAGGGACTTACTTGGGGCCTCCGAAGAGGTAGTTTGATGTTGTGGGTGACATTTTTGTTGTTGATGTGTGTAGTTTCTGAGAAAGAGACAAGGAATTGGGGTACGCGGGGTAGGAATGACAGAGAAAAGGAGGTGGTTTTTCTGGTGGATGTTGTTGATTCAGGTTCCAGAATCGCGGCAATCGGGATCGGTGGGTTTTCGGCATCGATGACGTCGGGATTGCGGAGCCCCGATTGCGGAGCTCGGTTGGGTTTGGTAGCTTCGGTGGATGGGATGGTTTCTTTTACATTTTCCACGATGGGGAGTGGTCCATATTGAGCTTGTTTGTGTCTATCATGGAGAACGGCTCTGCTGTAGCTGTTTCGTGGGATTGGAGCCGTGGAGGACCGGGGGACGTCGATCTGGCCTAGTCTAGATCTTGGAGCTTGGACTTTTGTCCATTCTCTTCGTCCTGTCCGGGCTCTCATCATAAAGACAATCTGCAGGTCGCAGGATTTTGCCTACGCGTATTTCATGCAATACTCTATACGCCAGTTTGATCTCTAAGATTACTGTCGGTATCAGATTCTAGTATCATGATCACCGTCGGTCAAGCTCAGACTCCAGACAAACATGGCGCACTTGAGCGCATCTGGCTTACAGTCTATGGCCTAAACATCTCGTTCTCTAGGAAATACCTCACTCGCACTCAATGTGTTATAGTGAAAACGCGGCAGCGGTATCTAAATCACGAACAGAACGTATGGGTAGTTGATGGAGCGCGGAGAAGACTGGATCAATCAACACTCGGTGATTGTACAGTACATATGGGGCAGACCCAAAGTGAAAGCTAATCAGATATCTTATCGGCTCAAGCTTATCGCATCATGTCATGACAACGCCTGCAATGTGCATTTTGATTGAGATCTGGACACCATGACCATCACGCTCGCCACTCGAATCAGTCATACCCAATGGCCGACAGGGTTCATGTCAACGTCTTCCTGACGCAAAAGATGCATCCCACGGTAGCCACATGCGTTCTATATATCCGGCGGAACGAAACATATCCGACGGATATACATGTAGTACTTGACGTCATGTCTATGTAGTCTCAACCACTGCGTATATCAACAATCGAGACGCCTCATCGACTGTGGTGGTAAGCTACTGTATCAATCAGTATCTCCTGAGATCAAGTACTTTAAAACCAAAATCACCTACATCCAACAACCCGTTCCATAACAAACGTCATTATGGTTGCACACTCTGGAGGTATTACGAACGGCCACCCTGGCTCGGTTCGGTAAGTCATACTGGATATTTCTCTTAAGGGGTAAGAGACTGACTACTTCATTTATGTAGTTCCCGAAATCTCGCCCTATTCAGTATCTTTGGCATGATTGCCGGCGCCGCTCTAGTCTTTCGCGCCCAGTCCCCCAGCAAGGATGAGAAGCTGTTCTCAAACAAAGAAGCCCAAACGATGGTTGGTGGGCAAACGGGAGAGGACCGAGTGGGACGGGCACCAAGCCATCAGCCCAAGAACTGATCTGAAGGATTACTATGAATGTTATGATTATGGAGATGTGACTTTACTGTACTTGTATATAAATCGAATGGCTGGGCTGTATCGCATGGAACATTATTGTTGATGAAGTCTTTCTGTTGTAATATAATGAACAATACTTCCTTCGCTATGAAATGCTATACAACGCTATCCCAACGCTCGATGAACATAAACCCCAACCTCAAGATCAGTGCCAATACTTCGGCGTAACCCCCTTGATCAACCCCCACACCTCCTCCAGCACCTTGACCACCTCCTCCGGCAACGGCTCCTTCTCCAGATCCACCAGATTCTCCTCCAGATGCCGCACACTGCTCGCCCCGACAATAATCGCATCCTCCAGCTCCGCCCGCAACTCGGAATGATACTTCAACCACCGCAGCGCCACCTCTGCCACCGTCAGCCCCAACCGCCCACACACTTCCTGGATCTTCTCCAGGGCATCAAAGTACGTATCATTCCAGTACCGGCCCCGCGCGACCGCTCCCTGCACGATCGTCGGATCGAACCGCGACCCAGCCTCGAACTCGGTCTGCTGGCGCGTGTACCGCCCCGTCAGGAACCCGCCGGCCAGGGGCTGGAACGCGTACAGCGCGATGCCGTACTTCCTTAGACACGGGACAAGCTCCGCCTCCACGCTGCGCTGCAGCGCGTGGTACACCCCCTGGTAGACCGTCGGGCGGATCCAGCCGTGGCGCGCGCAGATCTCGCAGATCTGCGCCACCTCCCACGCCATGAAGTTGCTGAGGCCGAAGCGCGCGAAGCGACCCTCCGCGTGGAGTCGGTTGACCTCGCGCAGGGTCTCCTCGAAGGGCACGCTGCGGTCCGGCCCGTGCAGGTAGAACAGGTCGATCGTCGGGGTGTCGAGGGCGCGCAGGCTGTCCAGCAGGCCCCGCCGGACGTCCTCGGGTTTGTGTGTGTAGGTCTCCACGTTCGGGACCTGGCTGCCCGCGTTCGGGTACAGCTTCGTGGCCATGGTCAGGCCGCGGGATTGCCAGTCGAGGGCGGCGAGCATTTCCTCCGAGGAGCCGTGGCCGTAGAGTCGCGCGGTGTCGATCTCGCGGTGGTTGTGCCCTTGGAAGGTGTCTAGGATGGTCGATGCTGTTGCGTTGTCAAAGACGCGCGCTCCGAGGGTGTCTATCTCTCGGTTAGGGTTGTGTTTGGTTAGTGCAAGGTGGGTGGATGCGTACTGGGCTTGCCAAATGTCATGGCGCCGAAGACGATCTTGAGGTCTGTGTTGTTGGCCATTGTTGCTATTGGCTTTTGGTTGTGATGGTGAATGTGAGACTGTAGTCACTTGATTTCTGGGGCGGAAGCACTCCTTATATACTTCATCACGGATGATGCTCACTATCTCCTCGCGTCAGCCTGGAGGTTATTTCCGTAGGAGATAAGTCGATGGCAGCTAACTCCGGCTGCCAAGCCTAACGCTCGAATTGCTGAATACTGTGCACAGAAGGCATTTAATGAAGTCGGTTTCAAACACGGATCGTGGCTGAGACTTGCTACGTCACTTACCAAATTACAAGCCCGTGTGGTTGCCCTGTCGTGTTCATCTCACCTGCAGCTGCGGATATTTCCGCAAATGCCAAGACGAACGCCAGACAGCCGAGCAATCAACAGATGCTTGATTCGACTTGACGAGGTCGTTGACAGTATGTCAGAATCTCAGAATAAATGAGACCATGTTCTCGACTCTCTTATTTCTTAGTTCTCTTGTGCAACCCAAAACAAAATCCGCCGCGGGTGTACAAATGACATGCCGATCACAGATCAACAGCCGTCGGTGTCCTTGTCGTGCGCCGATCTTACGTCCGAGCTTATCTCCGCAGCTGGGATGGATCAGGACTGTAGAATTCTGTGATAGGGCTGTCGATCGACATCCTTTGTTTCTGAGGTTGCTCTCAGTCTTCATGGACCCTGCAGGACTTATTTGATGAGCTAGAGTGGGTTATGCATTGGATTGGTGTCGGTGTTGCCACAGTAGCCCCATGCTAATTGATGCAGCTGTTAACTTATGCGTGGTGCTACCTCCGTCCCTTCCACTACCATCCCCAAGACTGCTTGTAGAAATATTCGTCATTTGAACAAAGCCATATGTAAATTGTGCATCGAAGTCAAACAGTTTCAAAATGATGGCAGTTTCAAAATGATGGACATAATATTGAACCTCAAACTTCTCCTCTGTGGTGCTTTGAAGCATTAATTTCCAGTAATATATAGGTAGTGATCTACTTTGCAATCCAGGAAGGCATCATGCAAATAGCATTTTTGCCATGACAGGCTAGGCCCGTAATCTGTACGGAGTTTCAAGCCAATATATAATTTCTTTCTCTCCATAAATTCATGCCTCGAGGGCCTATTTTCGGACTCAGACCACGCTATGCGTCTGTAAGTCCATGTAAATAAACCGAGGCTTGACAAGGCCGATTCCGGAGCGCTGGGTTCCGATCGCCGGACCCGCAGTAGGGGAAAAAGATCAAGCGGCAGGCTGCCATCTCAGGAAGACTGATTGTGTAATAAAGATACTGAGTACTCCGTAGCTTAGGCACGAATCATGGTCTTTGAGTTTGAGATGGGGTCAAATAGATACGGTCTAATTGCTAAGGGGCTACGGTGATTATGCTTATTATGGGGTGGTCCGGAGCATCTGGCCCGAGCCGTAAACCTGGCTCGCTGATTGGTGCCTCTCGCCGGCCCGGTCGAAGCTCTGATTTAGCTCAGTTGGTTTGTTTTGGAGGCAGCAATTCATCGACTGGTCTATTCACCATCCCTCTAGGCTCCTTCTCCTAGCACGCCATTTGGAGGCGTGAAAAACAATCAACAACATTTGCTCTGACTTTCATAGGGCAGAAGAGACTTTGCATCGCAAAATACGCCCCAAATGACGTTTGGCCCTCGATGCATCAAGCATGCCATTTCCCTTGGATGACCACCACCATCATCTGACATGCGTGAACTATCGTCTTCCAATTGAGGCCTCTATCCCCCATCTCTCTCTCTCTCTATCGGGCTCGGGGAATTCCGAGCGGGGTATGACAAGCCGTGCCTCACGGGCTGGCCACGAGCTTATCTGTTGCCACGACGGCTGCCGCTGGACTGCACCACCACTCTTGGCAGGCGGAAAGACCTTCCACTCGCCGTGTCAATGCTTGTCTCCTCCTCCTCCTTACGTGGGGTAGATGGTTGATGGCTGCATGGTGGTCTGACGGCAACTAGCATAGTTGACTCCGCTTTGGATGGCGTGCGACGCTCGTGGTTCGTCGTGCTATCAGCTTGAGTTGTTGAGAATCCAACTAAACTACGCAAGCAAAACCGCCCGCCAGGCCCGGATGCAATGTACAGCGTTACCCACCTGCTGTCCGTTCTGATACCTGCCTTGCTTGGCCAATCAAGCATAGAGCGGTATCAGAATGTCTCCTACTATCTTGACCTTGGCTGGCAAGCTAGATAAGCCCTCTATATGGAGCGGTCTCAATATCTGCCCTGTTACAATCGAAAGAGGTGAATGAAAACAGACTTCAGGATGACCTTTCCATGCATTAAAGCAAGAAGTAAGGGTTGCATGAGTACGGAGTACTAGGTAAGGAGTAAGACCTCTGGGCTGTGGCAGGGAAATGTCTAGGGCGGATGGTGTGCTTTTAGGCGTTGTTGCCATATCGGGTGGGTCTATCGTAAGCCAGCATCTGCAGACGCCCTCCAACTATTGCAGCCCTGCATCCCTTCTTCTCTGTATCGCTGCTGCACGATAGACAGTGTGCAGCGTCCGCCCGCGGTGGCGATTAGATATCGAATCCATCGTCTACTATAAATGGCTGACGGTCGGCTCGGTCGCATACTGTCGCCCCTTGGTTCGGGTTCATCGCTGTGACGCTTCAAACTCACCACCATGGCTTCAGAAGTCGTTGCCACCGGCAAGCCCAAGGATGAGATTGAGACACACTTGGCAGGAGTAGACGGCGATGGGAGTAGCCTGGAGCGCAACGAGGAGAAGGAGGAGGTGAACGTTGCCGAGATCCGAGAAGTCACTGCAGTTGAGGCCTTTACCTGGAATGTCGATGGCGATCAATCACCATGTAAGTGGTTCTGATGGGCGCGGTTCGTTCGATCAATGCATTGCACATACTGATCGCCTACACGCTGCGCAGTTCCCGAAGTAGCTGCTTGTGTTCCTAACACGGATGATCCTAATACGCCATGCAACAGTCAGTACACCAGAGTGTTGAAGTTGGTTTTGGACCCATACTGATATTTTGCAGCGGTGCGCGCCTGGGTGCTGACCACAGTGTTTGTCATGATTTTCGCGGCTGTCAATCAATTCTTCAGTCTCCGTTATGTGCGTCCCGCTTGCTTCTTTCTGCGCATGAGGGCAAAGACTAACAATACTAGCCATCGCTCACTCTCCAATATGTCGTGGCTCAGCTGTTGGTCTTTCCGGTTGGCAGGGCATGGGAGAAGCTTCCGCGGTGGAGGGTTCCCCTGGGCAGATTTACGTTCGACATCAATCCCGGGAAGTTTAGCATCAAGGAGCATGCTCTAATCACTATTGTGAGTTTCTGGCGCGATCTCCTAGCCGTTTTGTAGGCTCATCTGACTTGCCATCAATAGTGCGTCAACATTAGTGCCAGCACGGCATATGCCTCGGGCTCTCTTGTAGCCATCACGATGCCCCAATACTGGAATCGTGATTTTGGGGCAGGCTTCGCCTTTATCTACCTCCTGACGTCCCAGATGCTAGGGTGAGATTTGCTCCCGTCGCTGGTGGTGACCCTGTCTAACTAAAACAGTTTTGGGCTCGCTGGCCTTGCGCGTCGCTGGCTCGTCTATCCAGCTGCCCTGATTTGGCCGTCATCGCTGTCGTCGACGGTGCTGTTCCGAGCACTCCATGAACCGGAAAGTCGCGCAACAGTCAACGGCTGGAAGATGAGCCGTTATCGCTTCTTTGCCTATTTCACTGCCATCGGCTTTGTGATCTACTGGTTCCCAGACTACATCTGGACCAGTTTGAGCACGTTCGCCTTTGCCACCTGGATCGCCCCAAAGAACCAGAAGGTCAACACCATCTTTGGGGTAAGTGTTCTTCCGATCCTTTCGTTGGTCGGGTTGGGACTCACATGCGCAGATGAACTCTGGACTGGGATTGATCCCGATCAGTCTCGACTGGACTCAGATCAATTATGCAGGCTACCCCCTCATGACCCCCTTCTATATCACCTGCAATGCCTTTGCGGTGGTGGTCTTCTTTTATCTCTTCCTCTCGCCTATTCTGTACTACACAAATGTCTGGAACAGTGCATAGTGAGTCAGCTCATCAACTGCCGATCTGGTAGTACTTTCTAATGTTCTTCACAGCCTCCCCCTGCTTTCCTCTTCCACCTTCGACAACACCGGAAGCTCCTACAACGTTACTCGAGTCGTCGACGAGAACCTGGACTTCGTGCTCAGCAAGTACGAACAGTACTCACCCATGTATATCTCCATGTCCTACTCGCTCACCTACGGTCTCTCGTTCGCCGCTGTGACGGCCGTCGTTGTGCACACCTATCTGTACAATGGCTCGGAGATCTGGGCCAAATTCAAGAACTCCCGCCATGGCGGTGAGGATATCCATCGGAGGCTCATGCATGCTTATCGTGAGGTCCCTGATATTTGGTATGGGATTCTGTTCGTCGTCACGGCCGGGCTGGGCATCTTCACCGTCAAGTACTGGGAAACCGGGCTCCCCGTGTGGGGCTTCATCGTCGTGTGCTGCGGCATGTGCGTCTTCCTGATTGTTCCCGAGGGCATCCTCGAGGGAACCACCAACCAGCGTGTCTTCTTGAACATCATCACTGAACTGATTGCGGGCTATGCTTGGCCTGGAAAGCCGATCGCGAACATGATGGTCAAGTGTTATGGGTATAACTCGGTCAAGCATGGAATGGATTTCGCACAGGACCTGAAGTTGGGACAATACATGGTGAGGGTCCTCCAGCCTGTTTGACTGCCGACCCTAACTGGAGCAGAAAATCCCACCGCGGGTCCTCTTCTTCGCCCAGATCTATTCCAGCATCCTAGCCACCATGACCCAGACCGGCGGTATGTTCTCTCTGCCATTTCAGGTGAAACCACAAGCTGACACGCGCTAGTCTTTCGCTGGATGATGGGAAATATCACCGGGCTATGCGACCCAAAGAACACGCAGAAATTCACCTGTGCCGGTGCTAAGGTTATGTACAACGCCTCGTTGATCTGGGGCACCATTGGCCCGCAGCGCATGTTCCAGTCCGGGCAGGTGTACAACGCGCTTATGTACTTCTTCCTCATCGGCGTAAGTCCTGTCCAATCCTCAGTGTCGACGTACCTAACTTCGTGTTTAGCCCGTGGTGACTGTGGCCGTGTGGCTCATCTACCGCCGCTACCCCAACAGCTGGGTCAAGTACATCAACGTGCCCATCTTCTTCAATGGCGCGGGTAACATCCCGCCTGCGAACACCAGTTTGTGCCCCCTTTTCCTGTTCTCTGGTGTCAACATACTGACCGCTGCAGCGCAATATTCTCTCTGGTTCATCTTCGGATACGTGTTCATGCATCTCATCCGCAAACGGGCCTTCCTGTGGTGGAAGAAGTACAACTGTGAGTCGGGGTTGTTTCTGGCTGCAGAATGATGAATCGCGCTAATTTCCTCATGACGAACAGATCTGCTGCAGGCGGCCATGGACACGGGCACGGCGATCGCGACCATTATCATCTTCTTTGCGCTGACTTATAACGGGATCACGCTGAGCTGGTGGGGAAACAATGTCGGGTCGGACACGGATGATACCAACTCGGTGCCGTGGTTGACCGTACCGACCGGGGGCCACTTCGGCAAGGGCCCTGGCGAGTTTTAGGGCAGGCAGCGCCGTGGGGGCCAGACGGACTACATACATACGTGTATACTCGATAACGAACTAAACTAAGGATAAGCATGGCATGGCATTACCGAGTTAATGAGCTGGCCGTAGGTGACCGCAAAACACGACAATGGCATTGTCATTGACTTCAGAGTAATGAACATAGGCCCCCGATAATTGTTCAATTGTTCTCTGTGATATCATCCAGATGGTGTAGGAACGCATGACGCAACCAGAATAATCCTGCAATCTATCCTCCATGATGCCTCGAAAGATCTAGACAAGACGCAACCGCGTGGCTGACCGGTGATGTAAAAACAGCGAGGATAACCGCGCAAGCAGTGTGTTTGAGTGGCCCCTAATTCTTCCGAGCAGGAGAATCCTGCTGCCCGACAGCTGCAACGGTGCTCTTATCTCTGGGGTCTCGGGGACTGTACAGTACAATCAGATTCTTCTCAGTCTGCTGGAAGGACCACCGTTATAGATCAAATCTCTGCACGACTAGTGTGTTGCGGATAGCCTCGGTTGTCGTCGGGATCCGCCACAATGCCGCGCGGGTGTGCCTGACACGAGCCACACTTCCGAAGGTACCCGTCCTGCAGATTTCGTGACAACGACTCTGATTGGGCACTTGCGGAACAAGCTCCTTCGGAGATGTGGCTGGAGGTTCCGACATCCAGGCCCCGCGGAAAGAGATGGAGCAAAACGTGAAGTAAGAAACCAGAACCAGTTCTCGGCCCGCGACAACCTACCCTGGTGTGAGCAGTGAGCAGTGAATCTGATAGACCACGACATTGATCATGGCACCACGGGGCGGAGCCAGTGGAAAATTTGTCGTCGTTAGTCTAGATATGAGGGATAAAAGTGGAAACACACATCGCGACAAGTGGGTTGGGGGGTGTTGTGGAGTCGTGATGGAGCGCTGAGTAGATATATCAGGGCCTGCCTACTATGCTGTGTCCTTTCTCTTTCTCTCTGGTTCAGTGTCAACGATACGAGATCAATCCCACACTCCGGAGCCCCGGCATCTTCCACTCGCTATGGAGCACCACGATGATCATGACCATGAAAAGTACTTCTCCGCGACGACGCCCGTGGACAGCACCAGTGACGATTACTCGTCGTCCTTCGACGAGCCCCAGCACGCGGACGACGAGCACCACCCGGACTCGTTGGAGTTGGCCCGCATCAACACCTATCGCCTGCAGCAGAAGGCGACGGTAGGGTCGACGCGACCCCCCGTGCCCCGCGAGGAATGGCTGCCCATGGGCGCGGGCAAGGAGTATCCGCCTCTGCTGCCGGACCCGGAGACGTACGTGGTCGAGTTCGACGGCGCCCAGGATCCCATGCATCCGTATAACTGGTCCATTCTCCGGAGGTATGGCATGCCACCGAAACCGATCAGATCATGAAACCTCCCAGCTGGCACTCACTAAACCTTCCCCGTTCCCCAGATCCATCCTCGTCGCCATCCTCTGCTACTCCACCTTCGCCGCCTCCTTCACCAGCGCCATCTTCTCCGCCGCGTCGACGGGCGTGAGCCGGGAATTCGGGATCAGCACGGAAGTCAGCACGCTCGGGGTGACGCTGTACGTGCTGGGGTTCGCGGCGGGGCCGACGATCTGGGCGCCGGCGTCGGAGCTGATCGGGCGGCGGGGGCCGCTGGGGCTGGGGCTGTTCGGGTGCGGGATCTTCACGATCGCGTCGGCGACGGGCAAGGACGTGCAGACGCTGATGCTGTGCCGGTTCTTCGGGGGCCTGTTCGCGGCGAGCCCGATCTCGATCGTGCCGGCGGTGTTCGCGGACCTGTTCAACAACGCGCAGCGCGGCATCGTCATGTCGATCTTCTGCATGGCGGTGTTCATCGGGCCCTTCGCCTCGCCCTTCGTCGGCGGCTTCATCGCCACCAGCGCCCTCGGCTGGCGCTGGACCCTGTACCTGCCGGCCATCATGGTCTTCGCCGGGTTCGTCCTGGTGGCGCTGTTTCTGGACGAGACCTACG
Organism: Aspergillus japonicus CBS 114.51; assembly: GCF_003184785.1. Taxonomy (NCBI): domain Eukaryota; kingdom Fungi; phylum Ascomycota; class Eurotiomycetes; order Eurotiales; family Aspergillaceae; genus Aspergillus; species Aspergillus japonicus. Next base: position 770,216 of record NW_020291643.1, on the reverse strand, counting down.
CCCCCGTCATCCTCGTCCGCAAGGCCGCCCTCCTGCGCCGCCAGACCCGCAACTGGGGCATCCACGCCCGGCAGGACGAGGTCGAGGTCGACGTCCACGAGCTCGTCCGCAACAACTTCACCCGCCCGCTGACCATGCTGGCCACCGAGCCCATCCTGCTGCTGATCTCGCTGTATATCAGCTTCATCTACGGGCTCATCTACGCCCTGCTCGGCGCCTACCCCGTCATCTTCCAGGGGGTGTACGGCATGAGCGCCGGCGTCGGGGGCCTGGCCTTTGTCGGGCTGATCCTGGGGGAGCTGCTGGGCGGCGTGTTTGTGCTGTTCCTGCAGGGCGACTACAAGCGCAAGCTGGCCGCGAATGGCGACGTCCCCGTGCCGGAGTGGCGGTTGCCCGCTGCCATTGTCGGGGCGGTGGCCTTTGCCGGCGGCATGTTTTGGTATGTTTCCTGCCCCTCCGAATTTCTCTTCCATGCACCAGACTATACTCCCCGTTGCGTCTCCCCGCATCCACTAATATTGGGTATTGGATAGGCTCGGCTGGACCGGCTACAACCCCAACATCCACTACCTCGTCCCCATGGCCTCGGGCGTACTCACGGGCTTCGGCATCTTCTGCATCTTCCTGCAATGCTTCAACTACATCGTCGACTGTTATCCCACCTTGTACGGACCCCTCTCCACCTCACTCCATCTGAGAACTGTCCACTAACGAAAAGTAGGGCGGCATCCACCATCGCTGCCAACACCATCCTCCGCTCGGCCGTCGGCTGCGCCTTCCCGCTCTTCTCGCGGCAGCTGATGCAGAACCTGGGCGTGCAGTGGGCCGGCACCCTGCTCGGGTGCATCGCCACGGTGCTCATTCCGATCCCCGTGGTGTTCTGGCGGTATGGGCCCTGGTTGCGGAGTCGGAGCGCGTTGGCGGCGTCGCCGGTGGTCCGGGTGGAGAAGGGGGACGAGGAGGGGAAGGGGGTGATGATGGTTTGATCAGTCTGTGCTTGGCTGGTGTCTGTGACTTGACGAGGTTGTGGTCGTGGATTGTGGACTGTGGTTTGTGCTGTGATGTATGATGTGATTCGAGATACCCTTGTATTTGTTTTTTGTTCTTAGCGCTTTTAGATACTGCATATGATGTCTGATGATTAACACACTTGAGTTGAACTTGAAGTGGATTATTCCTCCACTATCCTTTCTAGAGCCGGAGATGGGTGAGCTGCGCGCTCAAGCTGATTAATCCCGGGAATCTAGTCTAATAGTCCTATACGTACCTGTATATATCCTCCGTTACCCTCCCCAATCCAAAACATCAATATTACTATGACTATGCAGTCGAACAAACCCTTCACCCCCCAAACCAATAAACCCATCTCCTCCCAGCCCAAAGCCCTGCTTTTATTCCTGTCCCCGTCCCGACAAGCGCTCCTCCCGCATCATCCTCCAGAACAGCGAGCCCTAACACCAGTCTGCCAGTCTGCCAGCATCAACTCTTCCAAGAAATCCCAATCGAGCCCACTCCAAGCAAAGGCTTCTCGAAAAGGGGGATGCAGATATCAAATACTCCCCTCGCACATCCGCCTTCTCCACCCTCCCCTCCCGCTGGTAAAGCATCAACGTCGTGCCCCATTCGCAAATCGCTGCCGCCCACCATCCACCAGAAAAGAAAAAAAAAAAAGATATCAGCCTGTCGCCCTCCTCGCATCCCTAGATTAACCACAATTCTCCATATATGGCTCCGCACACCTCTTGCACTTTGCACTTGAGAATAGAATATGGCCGAGTATTCATTTCATTGATATCATGAGTAGGGGGGTGGATCGAGTAGTCTAAGGGCTTGGGGGTGGAAATGGTTTGGGAATTTGAGCGATTGGGGATTGGGAATTGGGACTTGGGAATTGGCGTCGTACGTAGTCGCCGAAACGTTTTGAGCCATGCTGGATCCCCGGGAGTTTGCCGACGGAGATGGCGGCGTTACCGCGTGGAGGCCGGAGTGGTTGATTGTGGGGAGGGAGGTTGCTGGTTGGTAGAGTTAGGGCATTGTAGTGATTGTTATACAACGGGACTCTTATTACTGGTTGTGACAATATCTATTAGCATTGTGTTGGATAACAAGAACAACTATAAAATCAATAAGGTTATGGATGAATAAGATAAGATGCACTGAATGGCGTCACGACTGATTGGTGAAGCCGGTCACTGTGATGTCATCCCCCCATCCAGCCATCGACCTATCGCAGCCTCCCGTTATCAATCTTTCCCTGCAGAGACCACAATTGAGGAAAATTGGTTCAACTTGGAAGCAAGCAAGTTGACCTTGATTGAGTCGAGTATCTTCTTGACTGGCTGGTATGGTCTCCGGCTTTTTCTGCACTGGAGACCCATCACCCTAGCCTACGGCGCGTAATCGCCGGATGCAATCTGGGGAACGAAGATCAAGGAACTTAGAACACGAATGGTCCATCGAATCAAACCGTAGAACGATCAGATCCCCTCCGTATGCTTCTGGCCAACCTGACCTTGTTCTGTGGAGATCTTCGCAGCCTACCCACTACCTCTCTCGTGTCCGGGTAATGTATCCCAGCAATCAGCGACAAGAACGCAGTTCTGTTACACCTGTCATGTTTGTGTCATGCTTCTCGGCGTACAAACAGCGTCTCGAAGCTGGTTCTACCGTTAGGTCATCGTGATGAGATTCAGTATAGCCCAAACTTATATGCACTCCATGCCGACCACCCGGAGAACCGCTCATGCAACAGACTCCCAATTCACTGCATTGCTCCGGCCATGCTTCAAGCTCTGAACCTCTACAGCGTCACATGCCATAGAGCAATTCGACACAGCACCTTCAGACGTGTCAACTACCAGCTGCTCTTCGCCGTCTCTCGATACTCGTCCACTACCACCTCGCCCTCCCGCAAGCTGGCCACCATGGCGGAACACTCCCATCAGTTCATGAACACCTCCGGCGAGACGGACCCGGTCTGGGTCCGCCACATGCCCTACTCCAAGTACCCGCACTTCCCTGCCCTGGATGAGAACGTTGAAACCGACGTCTGCGTCGTCGGGGCCGGCATCGCCGGTATCTCCATCGCGTACGAGCTGGTCAACCGCGGCAAGCGGGTTACCATGATCGAGGCCCGCAATGTCCTCTCCGGAGAAAGCGGCCGCACTAGCGGCCACCTGTCCAACGCGCTCGACGACGGGTACACCGAGATCCAGAAGAAGCACGGGTCCCAGGGCGCGCGGGCCGCGGCCGAGAGCCACACCTGGGCCATCCAGCGCGTCGGGGAGATCTCCAAGTCCCTGGGCATCGACTGCGAATACCGCACGCTGCCGGCCTACGAGATCTCGCAGTACCCGCGCGGCGACTCCAAGCACGACCAGGAGATCGCGGAGCTGAAGGAGGAGGTCGATCTGGCCCAGCAGCTGGGCCTCCCGGCCTCGTACCACGAGGGACTCGCCGTGAAGGGCTGGGACGGCGCGATCGACCAGCGCGACGCGGCCGTCTTCGCCGACCAGGCCACCTTCCACCCAACCAAGTACTTTGTCGGCGTGCTGGAATGGCTGCGCCAGCAGCCCAACTTCCAGTGTTTCACGCATACCCGCATGATGTCCGTCGAGGAGAAGGATCTCGTCCAGGTGAAGACGTTCAACGGCTACACGATCACCGCCAACGACGTCGTCCAGGCCACGTGCGTCCCCCTGCAGAAGCTGAGCGTCATCGCCGAGATGGAGTACATGCGCACGTACTGCATTGCCATCCGCGTGCCGAAGGGGTCAATCGAGGACTGTCTTCTGTATGACGAGGCGGAGGCGTACAAGTACATCCGCTTCACGGAGTGTGATGCGAAAGATGACTATCTGGTGGTCGGGGGTTGCGATCACAAGGTCGGCCAGGAGGAGACGGGAGGCCGGTTTGAGGAGCTCGAGACTTGGGTGCGCGAGCGATTCACCCAGGCCGGGTCGGTCGATTACCGGTGGAGCGGGCAGATTTTCGAGCCCGTCGACTATATGGCGTTCATCGGCCGCAACCAGGGCCAGCACCATATCTATATTGTGACGGGCGATAGCGGGAACGGACTCACTCACGGTGTGCTAGCAGGCAAGCTGATCGCGGACGAGATCACGGGCACTGAGAACGCCTGGGCTCAGTTGTACAACCCCAACCGACTGAAGAGCATCGCGAAGTCGATGCCTAGCATGATAAAGCATGATCTGCAGATCAATGCCCAGTATAAGCGGTGGATGCAGTCCGATATCAAGGACATCGAAGATCTCGCGCCTTGTTCGGGCGGCGTGATGAAGGAGAACCCGGCCAAGCCGATCGCCGTGTACAAGGATGATCAGGGCAAGGCGCATAAGTACAGTGCTATCTGTCCTCACATGAAGGCCGTGCTGAGTTGGAACGATACGGAGAAGAGTTGGGATTGCCCGGTGCACGGCAGTCGGTTTAGCTGCGACGGAGTGTGTATTGAGGGACCATCCAAGGCCAACCTGACGCCCATGGATGAGTTTGCGAAACGTGAGCAGCGTGCTCAAGAGGCGTTGTAAACGATAGCTGAATTTTCTTTTCTTCTTTTTGTGTCTTCGTCCATAAGAAGTATGTAATGATTTAAATCTAGTACCATGGATTCTAACAAGAGATGTGCGTTGTCCGAGGAATAGAAATAACCATGAACGGGTAAAGATACGAAAACGAAGTGCGACCGGGGATAAGCTTATTGAACCTGTCGCTCCTTTCCTAATCGGGAGTACGCAACGAGATACGAAGCATCATTTTTTCCCGTTAGATTCTTCGACACATTGCCACGAGGATCAGATCCCCAGCCATCATTTACGCTGCATTTGAGGCAAAATGAGGTCCACTGCTGCCTTAATTATGGATCCGGTCCATGGCCGGCGATTTCTGGTACGGCGACAGCCTTTAAGATAAAAGCAGAGCGCAATCCTCCGTCTTGTCTTCTTTCTCTCTTGCAATCCAGTCGCCATTGAATCTCTTCTGCCAATACTTCTTTTGCTGGCCAACCAACACAATGGCGATGGAATTCACATTTTACTATTACGCGCCGTCCACCGCAGCCGCGGCCATCTTCGTGGTCCTGTTTGGCCTCAGCACCCTCCTGCACTTCTACCAGCTGAGTCGGACCCGGTCATGGTTCATGATCCCTTTCTTCATCGGAGGCATCCGTACGTCAAGCATGCCATCCTTTGCCCAGATCCAGACAAGCTAACAGTGCGGGCCAACAGTCGAGACCATCGGATACGTGGGTCGCCTGCTGTCCGCGCGTCAGAGCCCCGATTTCACCCAAGGGCCCTACATCATCCAGAGCGCCCTGATCCTCATTGCGCCCGCCTTCCTCGCCGCGAGCATCTACATGACCCTCGGCCGTATCATCCGCATGGTTCACGCGGAGCAACACGCGGTCATCCGCCTGAGCTGGATGACCAAGATCTTCGTGACGGGCGATGTGCTTTCCTTCTTGATGCAGGCTTCCGGTGCGTTGCAGCCACAACCCAACCCTCACTCTGCTACAGCTTGCTGATCAATAAACAGGCGCCGGACTGATGGTCAGCAACTCCAACGACCCCTCCACCGGAGAACATGTCATCATCGGCGGTCTCTTCGTCCAAATCATCTTCTTCGGCTTCTTCATCATCACGGCTATCATCTTCGAGTCGCGCATGCGGAAGAACCCGACCAGCACAGCCATGGAGCTGTCCGGCGTGTGGCGCCGGCACATGGTCGCCCTCTATGTTTCGAGTGTTCTGATCTTCGTCCGTTCCATCGTCAGGGTGGTGGAGTACCTGCAAGGGTATGACGGGTACCTCATGAAGCACGAGGCGTTCATCTATGTCTTCGACGCGCTCCTGATGTTCGGGGCAATGGTCGTGCTGCAGTACTACCATCCCAGTCAGATCAACTGCTTTCTCGGAATGGGGGACAAGTACTCGGAGAAGGCCTTCAAGACGCGCAAATTCGTGCCACTTGCGACGGAGATGGAAGTGTCGTCTGATGTTTGAGGGAGCGTGTTCCGCGAGAAATTTTATGGTTTTTGTTCATGAAGCGATGATTGTTTCGCATGTTTGTCTGCCACTGATGCATATGCCTGTATATACTTAGTTTGTGATGTCTCCTCCGACATTGTCTGCAACCAACTTGGTCAACATCCACTTATCATCAAGTCGAGAATAGAGCCATGTTATCATTCTTATACGCAGCCGTGCAGCTTGCATTCACCATCACCCATCCATCGATTTCCTGCTTCCCGGCATGCATGCAGTGCCGCTGTGATCGACGTGCTGTTATCCGCATTTAGGCTGAAACTGGCGTACCTACAGTCGCTCTTAGTAGTGCGATCCAACCAATCCATTCGTATTGGGCGTCACCCTCCGTCTGCGAACCTGTCGATAGGCCAATAAAGATACCTCTCGTGATTCCATCTGCAACAGCCTGCAGCTGCGCGATACCAAGACCCAATGATGTGGTTCAGCACAAGCAAATGCCGTCATACTGGGACCGAAGTACATATATCTTCAAGCCAGCCCACCTCACTTCCTCCAACACTTACAAACCTTAACTACCAGCACAATGCCAGAAACCAACCCCCGGGACATCCTCCCGAACCTCCCCTGCACCCTCCCAGAAACAGGCATCCCAGCAGACACCAACATCCGCAAGATCGCGGGCTTCTCCGACCTCTTTCGCACCGACCTCACGCCCGCTTCCTTCACCCAAGACGCAGTATGGCGGGACACCTTCGCGCTGACCGGCACCTTACGAACCTTCTACTCCGCCCCCACCATCTGCGACGTCTTCAACCGCCTCCGCGCCAGCCGAGAAGCCCATGCCTTTCGTGTCACCATCGACGCCGCGAAGCCCGTCTGCCTGAGCGCCGAATGCGGCTGGATCGACGTGCCCTTCGTCTTTCAGACCCGATCATGCCCGGTGACCGATTGCTCCGGGGTGGTGTCGCTGGTCCGGGCCGCGGACGAGGAGTATCGGGTGTGGATGCTGTGCACGATGCTTGAGGGACTGCACGGGCGCGCGAATGTGGATTCTCTGTGTCCCGGGGTGCAGAGCATCCATGAGATTCGCTGCACCGAGAATATGGACGTTGAATGTCTGGTCGTCGGGGCGGGACACTCGGGGCTGGGAACGGCGGGCCGGTTGAAGGCGCTGGGGGTTTCGTGTATTGTGATTGAGAGGAATGCGCGGGTTGGGGATAATTGGCGGAGGAGGTATGATTCGCTGAGGTGTAGGTCTTTCTTTCAATAAGTACGGCACTTAGTGCTTGTTGGGACTGGTGTTTGACGACGGAGCTAAACTCGGAGGCAACAGTACACACCATTCGCAATTGGTCTCATCTCCCCTTTGAGCGCACCTTTCCCCCTTCGTGTGGGGAGTGGTTGACCAAGGATCAGCTGGCGGAAGGACTGGAGTCCTGGTCGCAGCGGTTTGGGATTGTTCGTCGGGCCCCGGCTACCTTGCGCTGCGTACTGGGGAAACAACCACTGACGGAATCTAGAATGTCTGGACGACGACCGAACTGGAATCCGGAATTTGGGACGAGATGAAGAGGAAGTGGACGCTGAGACTTCAACAGTATGGAGATGATCAGCGGCCGAGTCGTCGTCTGTCAGTCACTTGCTCTCATGTCGTGCTTGCGACTGGCGGACCGGCGTTGACACCTCGCAAGCCTCGATTTCTGGGCGAGGTGCGTCTGCCTGTCTTCGTCATGAACTTTATCTCTCTGCTGATGAACTCTGATAGGATATTTTCAAAGGTGAGATCCTGCACTCGGCGAATTACAAGAACGGGCAGAAATGGAAAGGTAAACGGGGCGTGGTGATCGGCTCAGCCAATACAGGTAAGTCAGACTGTCCACTGTCAGCCTCTCTCTTGAGACTTGCAGTTGAATGCGGATAAAATTTAGGCCACGACATGGCGAAAGATCTGGTCGCATCGGGGGCTTCAAGTGTCACCATGGTGCAGCGCAGTACAACTTGTAAGTTGTCCCGATAAGCTCCTTGAGTATGAGATGAATTCTATGCTTATGAGCCGTGATAACACGAAGATGTTCTGCCTCGGGAATACTTGCAGCGAGCATGGGAAGGTAGGCTATGTCTGGTGCCGTCTTCATCAGTTTTGTCTGAGAGTGTTGCTCTGATGGCACGCCAGGCATGTTCAACGATGCGACGCCTACTGAAGTCTCCGACCGCGAGATGAACCTCGTCCCGACGGCTGTGGCGCGTCTGATAACCATGGCAGCCGTGCATCCCCAGGCGGCGGCCGAGCCAGAGCGATTCCAGGATCTTGTTCGCGCTGGGTTCCGAGTAGAAGTGTTTGGAGATCTGATTTATCAGTTGAATCAGCGCCTTGGTGGGCATTCTATGGATACAGGGTCATCGGCAATGATCGCCAGGGGCGAGGTAGGGATCATGTCAGAGGTAGAATCAAGAGCGAGAAAAGTGCGCTAACTAGGTTTCAAATAGATCAAAGTCAAGTCCGACAGCCCGATAGTCTCGTACACAGAAGAGGGCCTTCTTTTCGAAGACGGGAGTGTTCTTCCGGCGGATGTTGTGATCTTCGCGACGGGGTTCACAGGGAACCTCCGTGACTCGGTCCGCACCTTCTTCGGCGAAGACGTCTACGATCGCGTGGAGGACTATTGGGGTATTGACCCGGAGGCTGAGTTGAAGGGCGTTTACGTCCCAATGGGCCGTAAGTGTAGTCTGTTCTGCTTCTTTGCATGATACGTTATGACGATTGTTGAGATTTGACGTGAAATTCATGCCAGATCCCGGTCTATGGTATATGGGAGGAGGGATGGGCCAAGCTAGATTCTATTCGAGATTTGTGGCCTTGCAGATCCGTGCCAGCCTCGATGGAACTCCACTGCCTGTGTACCGAGGAATACACCTAAAGGAAAACTCGGCATCGTCGGCAAATTCTCATCTCTCATAATCCATTGCGGGACCCCTAGGGTAGAAGCTCCCCATTGCAGCCGCTCGAGAAGGTAGATTGAATGATGTCCCGGCTGCCCTAGCATTGTCATATGTAGCAATGTGCTACTTGCACTCAATTCTGATTTGATTCTCATGTGAACTGCCATCGCCATGCCTTTCAAAAAGCCGGCAGCGGTCCTGAGATCATGACTTGTCCCGCCTTCCTCCATTCAAGCTTCTCAGCCAGCATATCCCAGCTCAGTGGACCGTCAAATCGTCCTATGCCTTTCAGGCGAGCCGCCACAGACGCAACTAGCTGTTCGAACTGGTCTTTTATATCTTTGATTTGTTGTAAATATTTCGACTCATGAAAGGAGTCAGCGGATTCATTGTCGTTGGTATCGGAGTCGTCGTCATCCTCGTCACTCAAGTCATCATCGACATCATCAGTATGATTGCGGGGCTTGCGGTCCAGAACTGGATCATTGCGAGTGTCTGCATTCCTCAGAGTCCTCCGGAATTGAGACTGGTCGCTTCCGTAGCGCGTGGCCTGGACCTCTGAAAAACGGACACAAAGATCGAGAATGACGACAATGGCTTGATGAATAGCTTCAAGATTGTCCGACAGCAGGCATTGTTCTTTCAGAGACATCATGAATCTATGGTGGGCCTCGACCATGCCATCAATGTCACTGGCGGCAGACAAGGCCTTGCGTAGCGACGCGGTCGCTGTTGAAATGACGAAGTCTGTCATGTGACTGTAGATGGCGTTAAGAAACCAGAGCATGTTGTGTCGCAGCGCATAGCTTAGCGTGTTGTTCCTCGTATCTTGTATCTTGTCATAGATATTGCTATGCTGCAAGCGCTGCTTAACAAGTGCATGCTTCGCTCTGCGTATCTGCATCAAAAATCTGGAAATCCGCTGGTACTCATAGATCGCGGATTTCGGGATGATGTTCGCAACAGGCCATGGTAGAATGTAATCAAATGAGATTGCGTTAAGCATGTTCATCGATCGGCTGCTGTCCTTCTCGCCGTTTAGTCCATCCGTCGAAGATCGTACGATGATTCGTGACGGGTCAATAAAGGGCATCGAACCAAGAATACTCTGCGCCAATTCTGTAAGGAGATATCGGTCGCTCCATGCCGCTTTCCCTCTATCGATCAGGTCGAATATTTTACTGTCGATTATGCCAGACATGCTCATGTCTCGGCAAAGGTAGACGTACTCCAGAGCCTGAAGCGACTCCCACAACCCGCACTGTTGGTCAAATTTGCTTCTCAGTAACGCAGATGTAGCAGTGTAATTTTCTTCCACCATCTTCTGTAGGGCAGATTCGAGCAAAACAGAAAAAGGAAGGTAAGATGAAGGGGATTCTGGTGGGCACACGTCCTCTATTGTCACGGATGTTTTTCTGCAATCTTCATCACCCGGACTCATGTTCAGGTGTCGCAGGAATACCATGCTCTTGCCAGCAATCAGAACTTTCTGCATGATAGGTTGGATAAATTGAGGCACAGAGGAGAAGTTCGAGGGCGCATCGAGGGTATACCAGTCATGCCAGAGGGTTCGCAGATCACCATTCTTCTGCTGGTGGTGGACGAAAAATCCATCATTGGCTGCGTCTTCTAGTTTGCCAGTTTCTAGCCAGAGACGGATAGGTCGGGCATATGTTTCCAAGCAAGAAAAGAACAGATCAGCAAGAACCGCGAACCCCTCATCGTCACCTGTCGCTTGGGTCAAGCAGACTACATCGTACAGACGGTCGAGACATTGAACGGAAGCATTCACTGACGTTGTCTCAAGCTTCGAGACTAGGTCTGACAGTATCAGGAGTAGCCTAGTCTCACGGCACACATCTTCAGAGAGCTGCAGCAGACTAACAGAGGCGGTTGACGTTGGAGAAAGGTATTGATGTTGTGATTTTGAAAGAAACATGTCATGATTACTCAAACAGCCTTCCAGTCCCCGCTGGAAGGTTTGCATATAAGGGGTAGTTTGTGGCATCCTGATGAACAGTCTGAGAATGTCGACTTGAGTTCCGACTGAACTTAGGGATCGTAGAACCGAAGAGAGAGTTTCAGTCGATAAATGCGCAATAGTGTAGTTCTGATCTACTTCAACAATGCCATTAGATCGTCTAAACATAGACGTAGGCAGGCCTTGCAGCATGAAGATTGTTTCCCGGATAACCTCAAGTTCCGTCAGGGCGCAAGAAGATACTACTTCGTGATCCCCATCGGACTGGGTGTCTCTTGTCCAGAATTGTGCCTGCTTGATCGACTTTACCAGTTCTTCGTCATCACCAGATGTTAGTTCAGCATCTGGAATCACATAATCTTCTTCTGGAGCTATAGAAGTCTGAGGTCGCCGCGAGCGGTAGGTGTCAGTTGACAGCGAAACAGATGCGATCTCCTCATCGGAAGAATCAGCTCCGTAGTCTACAGCTTCCCAAATATCCTCTTCGCAAAATGCTGACCCGGCTGCATCTAAGTCAGACCAAGTGAGCGGTGCGGCCTCCTCCTGAAGCTTCGGCTTTGGGATTCGGTCCAGTCGTGAAAACTGAGCCGGACGATCCGCAAGTTCCAGCAGCAGAGAAAGGAATTCCGGGGCCCAGGAGCTACGGTGCTCATTGAGCTCTAGCAGCCTGTCATGGAGCGCATCTGCAAGCTCGTCTTTGTTGAGGACTTGGAATTTCTCCTGCAGTCCATCCAGGTGGTTGGCAACCGCAAACTGATCTGTGCGGCCATGAGCACCAGCTTTGACTGTGTCCTCCGCGCGACGCTTGAGGGCAGCAAAGCGCGGTATGTCCTAAACAAGACATGTTAGCACCCACCCTTGAAGTAAAAGTGGGCTTGGACCAAATGCCTTTGCGTCGGCCTGTGCGACGGCCTCAATTAGCTTTTCTAGTAGAGCGCTCACGTTGGCCGTAGCAGCCATGGCGGGCACAACATAGATGAGCGAGCCTGAGCGCCTTATCTATGGATATCAGCACAGCCACTAAGGAAAAGACGAAAAGGAGCGCTCTCCATCGTCCTGTGGTTTCATCAAGGCCGTTGAGTTGGTTACGCGGCGCTGATGAAGTGGTGCAGGTCGGCGACCGAGCGGCAGAGATGATTGATCGGGATAGATCCATGCTAGGCCTATTAAGGAATAGCGGCTAGGTGTTGCGGAAACTGGAACGAGACCGTCTGGAAGGGAAGAGAGTCTCGCGGCGGGAGGCGGCGATAAGTTGATTAAGTAGCGACAAGTCTCCCCTGCGGCCTCAATTCTCACCTGTTGCTCACTTTCCCCTCCATTTCACCTTTCGTGGGGATTTTGCAGACCGGCACAATGGCTGTCGCAAGACCCATCCGGATGCTGGCTGCATCATGCATTATCCTCGTCCTCTTCCTCATCTTCCAAGTGAACAAAACACCCACCTTGATCAGTAAGGGGTCGTCGTCATCATCATCAACACCATACGAGGGTATCACCTCCGATCCTCTCAAAGATCGTACGTCTACGCAGTTCTAACACCTTCACTTCTTTCACCTTGTCTATCTCCTACTAACATGCCCTTCTCCCTTCCTCAATAGCGACTGGCGAGCCAGAGGGTAAATTGTGGCGTGTGACCGACGGCGACTATAGTCCCGGCAACTCGAAATCTCCCCGTACCAACGCGGCCCTCATCTCTCTTGTCCGAAATGAAGAACTCCACGAATTGATCCCGACCATTCGAGATCTTGAACGCACCTGGAATAGCAAATTCAACTATCCCTGGATCTTCTTCAATGACCAGCCCTTCACCGAAGAATTCAAGAAGCTGACGCAGGCGGAAACGAAGGCAAAATGCTACTACGGTATGTCCCGCTGATCGACCTAGGCATTGTACCACAAGTCTCTGACGTCGACATAAAGAGCAAGTGCCGAAGGAACACTGGGAGGTCCCTGAGTGGATTGATATGGACCTATTCCGCGAGTCCGCCGAAGTGTTGAAGGAGAAGGGAATTCAGTACAGTGACAAGATCTCGTATCACCAGATGTGCCGCTGGAACAGCGGCTTGTTCTACCAACACCCCGCCCTCCAGAAGTATCGGTACTACTGGCGTGTTGAACCCAAGGTCAAGTTCTTCTGCGATGTTGACTACGACGTCTTCCGCTACATGGAGGATCGGAACCTCACCTACGGCTTCACGATCAACCTTTTCGATGCTCCCGAGAGTATCCCATCGCTCTGGCCCGAAACCAAGAAGTTCCTCGCTGCGAACCCGACCTACCTGAACAAGAACAATATGATGAACTGGCTCACCGATGATCAGCTCCGACCCGAGCACACGGAGGCTGCCAATGGATACTCGACCTGCCACTTCTGGTCTAACTTCGAAATCGGCGATATGGAGTTCTTCAGAGGCGAGCAGTACTCTGCCTACTTTGAGCACCTGGACCGGGCGGGTGGCTTCTACTACGAGCGCTGGGGTGATGCTCCGGTGCATTCTATCGGTCTGGGTCTCTTCGCCGATAAGAATAAGGTCCATTGGTGAGTCGATGGCCTCGCATTGTGTCCACCGCATCCATGATATATCCTCTAACTCACAATGCTTAGGTTCCGAGACATCGGTTACAACCATATCCCCTATTACAACTGCCCCACCTCCCCCAAGTGTTCTGGCTGCACCCCGGCCAAGTTCTACGCCGGTGAGCCCTGGCTAGCCAAGGAGGATTGCCGACCCAGCTATTTCCAGCATGTCGGAACCCACTAGAAGATACGGCACGACATGATACGACTTCGTTTACACTTGATTATCTGGTGCAAACGGCAGCTGCCCCTCTATCTCAATATATACGAGCGTTCCACATGAGGTGCATGGAGATAAGAGACAGGTATCTCTGGTCCTACCACATATAACACTTCGTTTACACACTCAATCAAGGGTGTCTGTTCTTTGCACCAGGTATTCTATGCCGTCCGAGCATTGCGATCAATTATATGTACAGGATTTTAGTGCGCACGGTTGCCACAGCTTACATGTTCTACCACCATTACATACCCAGTCTTGTTGACGAAGAAATTGCTTAAAATTCATCCTGAACTTTAGGGGCGTTACCTAGGGATTTGTTTCTCTTCATTGCTGCTTCTCGGGGTTGGTTGTATCCGGTGTGTCATGCCTATCTTTTAGGCATCTCCGGACTGGCATTTACTGTACCTATTAACATTATTTTTCAATGTCCCATGCCATTGATGATGCTCTGGAAGCGGAAGCTTTCAAACTGTATGAATTGCCCGGTCGCTACGCTTGTATTCTCTTGTAGAAGCCCACCATGAAATCAAGGGATAAATGACTTGCGGACTTACCAGGTTCCTATCCATGAAGGCTGCCCACAATCGCATTGCATAGAGCAATAACAGTAGAACAAAAACATCGTCTTCGATTTTCACACTTTACCCCCTCAACAAAACAGAGTAACAAGCAAATGCTCAGAAAGCAGCACTGGTATAGAAAAGCACGCGTGTACCCTCCAATCCACCCCCATTCCCCACGACAGCCAGGAAGCCGGAACGCAGCCATGTGAGGTCCGTTTTCTTTTCTTCGTTTATAGAGAAGATACACACACGCCACACCACACCGGGACATTTCAGCGACTTCATTCCAACTGCACTTCTAGAGTATGTATACAGCGTTCCTTATCTTTAACTGACTGACAACATGAAAAAAAAGATAAAACGACGAGACGTGTTAATTCCGGACACAGAGGGTTTAGGTTTCTGCGTTTACTGCTCCTCGGGGTAGAGCTCCTCACGGAGAGGAACACCCAGCTCCAGGCGGAGCGACTCAAGAGCCTCGAGGTATTGCTTGTACTGTTCCTTGGTCTCGGCCTTGGCCTTGATGCCTATTTTGGACGCCAAACGAAAGAGATTAGTATCTTCTTGGGGAATGTGCGGACAGTAGGTATAGGTAGGGTCAATTGGGAGGATTGGAAAGGTTATCGCACCCTCGAAGACACGGACGGCAGTGGGGAAGTCGTTGACACGACGGGCAGCCTTGAGAGCGGCGGTGAGGACCTCAACGGAGGGGACGAGATCGTAGGCGAAACAGTTGTTCAGGTTGCGCTGTGTTTGAAAGAATTGATAATGTTAGCCCGGGCTCATATAGGTTCGAGCGAGAAGCGCCTAGCAATCCGCCCAATGGCAGCTGGGCTGATTATCAAGGCTGGGGATGCGAGTGGATGACGCGAGCAGGGGAGGCATCGGCTTACCTGGAGCTCGAAGACATCCTGGACACCGTCGAATTCCTTCTCGAATCTATCGACAGGGTGGGTTAGAGGTGAGGTTGTTGACGGGTTTGAAGTAGAGAGCGAGGTAATGCCCATAGTCAAGGCATCAGAAGGGGCCGGGCTTCTCGGGTTCGACTGCACGTTGCGACCGAGTCCGGACCAACGGGCTTGCATCTGTCTCCAATGGCTCGGCAAATTATGATTGCATACCTGTCAGAGAACTCCTCGAAGGTCTCGTCCTCGTGGTGGCCAGAGTAGCGCTGAGCGGAGGTGCTGAAGCTGGGGCGGCTGATAGCCTGGGCGATGGGGAATTGCACGCGGGCCCGGGGCAATTGAGCGGCTCTGATGAAGCCGGAGGGACGGACGGCGCGGGTTGCGACACGGAAGACGGAGATTGGCGACATGGTGGGAGGAAGGTGGTGGTGGAGGTGGGCGAATTGGGGGTGAGTGAGGGGAGAGCAAGACGGGCGAGGTGTTGACGAAGTCGAAGTCAGAGGTTAAGCCGGGCTGCACTAGGATTTTGCGGGTGGTGTGAGGTTGTTGATGCCTCAGGCATTTAGCGTATCCGCCCTGCAGTGGTCGTCCGTCATTGATAATCGCCCGCTTTTCCTTCGCGACTCCCGCCCAACCCGAGGTTTGCCGATGCCTCAGGCCACTACTACGGGTATGCTGTCACTCGCCCAAAGCCCGAGTTCTGCTTTCTATCTGCCAGCTGTGATTGGAGCATAGGCGGTACGCAGCTTATAGCTTTCAATTGGCTCATATTTGGCCCAGATCCCGTGGGCGGCATCGAGATCCGCACCCTTGCCCCGGAGATTACCAGTACCACCTCAGGCAGAGATTGTGCAAGCCTGATCTGAGACTGGCAACAACCGGTAGTGATAGCTTGCGGCCAGTCCAGTTCAGTTTTCCACGTCCTTTCCATGGAATCCCCTGCCTACTGCCGCTGGGAAACTGACAATTATGATCGACGGTCGGTCGTCTCAATTTCTAGTCCAGGTCTAGGCCGCTCATTGAGTCTTTAAATCCTCGTCCTTCGAAACCGTGTCTTTCTAATATATATCCACCGGGGTGATTTCCATCAACTGAGCTCTCACGAATCACCTGTCAAAGTACCCCGCGCAGCAATGTGTTCGAGAAGCAAATCGTAGAATTTTGATCGGTGATCGGAAACATTCCCCACGAATCTTGTTGACTAATATTTGGGCTCTGGCACTGACCAGCAACATGTTTCATGAGTAAACAGTGAGTGATCAATTACCAGCTCGTTGAGTTCTGAATCAGAGGTATACAGCAACATAGAACCCTTGGCATAATCCTGGCAAACTTGCATGGAGATTATGTTTCAAGAGGCTACCAGGATCTCTTGATTTAGAACTCGTATCAATTGAGACATTGGCAATGGTAGGATAGTACCCAGTAGTCTAATCATAATTTACCACCTCAGTTGGTATAGTGATTGACACCATTTCAATGGTCAGTCAGCAGGACATGTGAAGATCCATGATGGCCCGGGGTTGGGTTAGTGGCCGCTTCCCTATGTAAGTAGTTATGACTACCAATTACATCTTGTGAATTAGGTAGGTGACTTTGGTGACCTTGACGTGACATAATATCGGAGGAAGTGACTCTCAAAAGTTATTCTCAGTACTAGGTAGCTCTCCAACCTCTTCACAAAACGAAGTTATCTCTTGCTACCTCCAACAAGGCCTGCCAGCCGCAAACAGCGCAACAAGGGCACCAAAATCAGGACCAGCTGGCGAACCGGGAACCCGGAAGGCACATGATCGTCGGGCCCTAAGCGGGCGCCCCCTTTTTTTCCCAGTGGCCGAGGTTGCGCTAGTCTCTTTTCAGCCGCAGCGGACGCGCCGGAGTCCAAAAAAGAAGACACGCTGAAGGATGGATGGATTCTCCTCCTTGCGAACAGGCAGTCAAAAGAGATACCAAGTCCTCCTGCTGCTCCACTTTGTCCGTTCTCTCTTCATTTCTCTTCTTCCGTATTCTTCTTCCTTGACTTTCCCTCTTTCTTATTCTCTGAATCACCGCATTTTCTCTTAACTCCCCCCTCCTCTCATTCTCTTCCCTTTTTCTTACCCCATTCTCTGCTCGCACCTCCAACCGGCCTGTCAGCAGTTTTGGGAGAGGAAGAAGAAGAAGAAGAAGAAGAAATTCGAGGTCTTTCGCTCTCCGGGACCTTCATTCAATTCGTCCACACCCTCAAGTGATTAGGATCTTGGTCAATCGCTCACCATGGCCGCCGAACTTCTTCAAAGCCTGCCCAGGCCAACCATTGACCGGCCGTTTGGCATCCACCTATGGCCTATCTTCGACAAGGCCTTCGAGCTTGTTGTGGGATATCCCGCCAGCGAGTTCCGCTTCGTTGAGGGCGTCACACCCATGTCTACCTTCAAGGAGACTGCTGTGATGCTTGTGGCTTACTATGTTATCATTTTTGGTGGTCGCGCGTTCATGAAGGACCGTCCTGCTTTCAAGCTCAACGCGCTGTTCATGATCCACAACTTCTACCTGACTGCGATCAGCGCAACACTCTTGGCCTTGTTTATCGAACAACTTCTTCCTACCATCTGGAGACACGGCATTTTCTACACTATCTGCACGCACGAGGGTGGACTTACACAGCCTCTGGTCGTTCTGTACTACGTGAGTTTCGCAACAGTTTCACATCCGGTGGTCGAAACTAACCCGCTCATTCGCGCTTAGCTTAACTACCTGACCAAGTACCTTGAGCTTCTCGACACTGTCTTCCTCTTCCTCAAGAAGAAGCCGTTGACCTTCCTTCACACTTACCACCACGGTGCCACCGCTCTTCTCTGCTACACCCAGCTCATTGGCTTGACCGCTGTCCAGTGGGTGGTCATTGACATCAACCTCTTGGTTCACGTTGTTATGTACTGGTACTACTTCCAGAGCGCTCGTGGTATCCGTATCTGGTGGAAGGAGTGGATTACCCGCCTCCAGATTATTCAGTTCGTCATCGATCTTGGTAAGTCGCTGTCTCGTAACCGATTTCCTAAAACTCAACTGACCCTCGTTTAGGATTTATCTACTTCGCCTCCTACACCTATTTCTCCTCGACCTACTTCCCCTGGGCTCCCAACATGGGCAAGTGCGCCGGAGAGGAATTCGCCGCTTTCTCCGGAATCGCCGTCATCACTTCTTACCTGTTCTTGTTCATCTCTTTCTACGTCGCTACCTACAACAAGGCTGCCAAGACTGGCCGTCCTCGTCGCAACACCGGCAGACAGGCTGTTATCGACATGGCCAAGTTCGAGGTCTCTGCTCCTTCCACTCCCAACGGACAGGCCAAGACGAACGGTGCCGCTGTGTCCACCGGACGCTCCAACGGCCCTGTTACCCGCTCCCGCAAGGCCTAAGTGCACGAGTGGTGAGACAGTCTTAGGGGCACATATCTTCACTTCTTCGATGACCCGCTTAGCAAATCGGCTTCGAAGCGCAGATTCGTTCTCCCTTCGCTTTCACAGGCAACCTTCGCGCATCGCCCATTTTTCGGCCGAGCATGAGCGAGCCAACAACCAACCATTTCTGAAGCCGGGTCCCATACTCGGTCGCCAACACTTACAACTATTTAATGAATGACCTTGATGATAATGGTCGTCTTTGCTTTTCGACCAGCTTATGCATGCGGCTTTGCCGCTTTGCAAAGGTGGTGCAGAGCTAATTCAAAGATATGTTCGCTTGGGAAAAGGCTTTTTACCCTTCTTCTTCTTCTTCTTGGAATCAGCCGAGCAAAGACCACGACTTGGCTATTTCAGCTTGTATTCTACATGCTTTATTTTGCTTCGTCCCGTCGCCTTTGCTCCGCTGGCTGCGGAGTCTCGACATATGCCTTTTTTGAATCGTCTATAAACGGGAGGTCAACATAAATGTAATCATGGTTACGTGTTTTTCTTGTCATTGCCCTTTACCTGTATATAATTTGAATACCTTTCGGACTTCACTAATTTTGAAATGTGCAATTGGTTTTCATAAACTTTTGTTCTGTTTACCTTGCTGATTTTGGGCTTTTTGTCCGGGAATCCAATTGTGTACCTCTTGAGGTCTGAAATGTGAGGAGTATCAGCATGGAGCCTGTGGTTGCTGGTACTATCCAGAGCGAACTGTCTGGTACACGATGATTTTCTGGGGTTGAACAAAATACGCAACGAGTCCCGGCGTCAGGCCGAGGGGAGATAATGCTAGGGATTTACAGTCAGCAACATCCGTCCACTTTGCTGCCTGCCGTGCTACAGTGCACCTGAGTTGTCGAGCTGCTGCCCCAAAGAGACCAAGTCTTTTCATTGCTTTTGTAGTCACAATCGACGTGTGCGCAAGCATACGAGTTACTCCGAGCCGGGGAATCACAACTGACGCAGACAGTGAGGCAGACGATGAAAAGACCGAAAGTCTCTAGGCTCACACTACAATAAAGACGACTCCGGGAATTTTGAGCCTGGAAAGAAGTACTTGCTTTGCAGTGATCGACGGAGAGCCTGTAGGCTTGATGCTTCAGATCCGAATTTAGCGGGCACTCTCAGAGACGAGGGTCGTTTTGGAGACCATGCACGTTGTTGTACTGTGCACGTTACAACCTGCCATGGCCGTGCGCTATCACCTCACGTACTAGTAGCATCGAAGACAATACCATGGTTCCTGGGGTCTTACTCCGGTTCCTTCCCCGCTATGAACGATGATCGCCCGCGCTGCCGATAGTTCATGCAACGTGACGGCAATCAAAGGGAAATCGTCGCTCAGCTTAGGTTCCAAATGTTCAGCTGCAATCTATGCCTTCATACCTAGCTGTTGTTGACATACGATGATTCCCCAGCGAGCTTTAGGGAATTATCTACCGATAAGCATTGTGGCGTACGCGTCCTGCCCGGTGGATTTATCTTTACTATGGCGCAATGCCGACGTTCATGGATTCATCCGAATCGTCCTGACCAACTTCCTTCGCAATGTCATCATAGCTTGTCGATCAACGAAAAACAAACATCCCAAGATCTCCATGGTCAGCGTTCTGTAAAGTACTCGAACCAAGCATGATGTTGGATCATGAACTCCCATTCCTCTTTCTCGGCATTTAGTGAGAGACATCTCAGGCGCAGATCCAAGCCCCTCCAAAGTGCTCCAGAAAGACATAAAAGGGCACCTGAATCCTCGAGTTGATTCTTCTCCAGAACACAGAAGCAACAGCTTGATTATCACTACTCCAACTCGTCGTCCCAGCTACATCTTGCAACTCCAGCACCGCCTCAGTCACTTCAGTCACAATGCGCTTCCTGTCTTGCGTCTCTGCTGCCCTCGTGGCCATCTTCGCGTCTGCCACCTATGCGGTCCCCATCAATGGTGGCGTCAACTGCACTCAGCTCGAACAACAGATCGCCACTCTCCAGCAGGGGGTGAGCACGGCCAACGGAACCAACCCGGAAGGAGTCCAGGCTGCTCAGCAGCTGCTGTACGGTGCGAGGCTCGTGCAGGCCACCGAGTGCACCAACTCTGCGCCGGCGAAGCGATTCTTCCCTGTGAGTATCTGATTTTTCGGTGATGTCTGATGGTCTGCTAACGATGATATACAGCCTGTAAGTAACGCGGAACGTGAAAGTGAGACGTGGTGATGCATGCTGACCCAAGGCGCTACTTGAAGCCTACTGGTCCGGTGAGTTGTGTCTACAATCTCTGCAATCCAGAAGGGAAATACTAACTTTCGCAGATTGTGAGTTGAGCTCTTGTCATAGCTATCTACTGACGTTTCTAAACATCGGACACCCAATCCTAACCAACTTACAGAATGTAAGTGCTTCATTCTTCTGAGTCAGTTTGGTTTGATATCGGATCGACTTGATGCTAAAGCCTACGTGAACCCAAAAGGGAACATCCTCACTACCTCCCATCCCCGGGTTTAACGGCACGGTCCCACTTCATTAAGCAAAGGTAAGTGTTTCCTCTTCAAGCGCTCAATTTGACTCTTGCTCACGGGACTTGATAGTCGGTAAGTTGAAGTATCCAACTCTGAAAGTCTCTACTACTGGAACTTCTGCCTCAGATCCGTGTTGCTGGTAAGTACCTACCCATCTGGAATCACATAATCAACCAATAACAGGAGGGCCAGATGTGATGAAGACCTCTCGATGAATGCCCTTCCCGAGGCCGGAGATCCCCTCGACGATGAAAGCTCCGACATTGGGTGAACTGAATGTGAAGTGCGGTGATATGGCCTTAGTATAGGTTTTTTTTTCCCTTTCGTGGTTTTCCTGTACTGTAAATGCGAATGCAGAGGCTTAGATTGATTAAGTTTTGTCGAGATTATGAACTATATATAAATTGCTTATCGTGGTTCATTGTTATGTCGTACCCTTGCCCCATCAATATAGGACTGCTGGGATCAGAGGCTTGACTCTGTGGTATCTCTCTGAAGGAAGTTCTCATCCCTGCGCCGCAAAAGAACAGACGTTGATATTGCATTTACCCCCCAGGGGAAGTAGTGCAGGTCAAGTATGTTCTACTCTACCGGCGTTGTCGCTATGAGCTTATCGCCAGCGTTCAACTTGCATATCAGAGCAGACGGCTGTGCAGCGTTTAAGCCTAGAACACGCGAAGACAGCATATTATTGCTTGCGCTATATCGGTGCACATGCCTCGATCTCGACGCACCCCAGCGGACGGACAGCTCGAGGAGCTCCCCTTCTTCTGGGCCCGTCCGTTCTCACCTTCCGGCACTTCCTATGGCTACGCTGGCATCGTCGCTCCCTCGCCGTCCCATAGGGGTCTACGAACATTGGGAAGATCCTGGTCTAATATTGCCGTCGCGGGGTGTGCCAGACAGCGTCGTCATGGCCGCAGACCGCGGAAGCTCCGGTGCATGTGGACGTCCATTTCGCGCAGCTCACTTTACGCCGGGCCATGCGCGCCCCGGCTCTGCCCGCTCTTTCCCCGTGCGGTGGTGCATCCAGCAGCGCAGCAGGCCTTTGCATTGCCGTTGCTACTGGGCAGTCGCGGGGTGGGTGTCATGTGATGCATGGCGGAGTATAAACCCCCCCCCTCGTTTGCCTTCTTCCCTGTACAATCCTCCGACGATGCGCCTGCCAGCCGGCGAGGGATGTCCCTCGCCTCGAGCAATCCCATCTCGAGCAGCCCTCTTCTTGAGCAGCTTCGGAGTGAAGCACATCGCGCAGTCATGGCGTGGTATCTACTTGCCCATTGTATCAGACTTTCAGCATGCGTTGGTATTCGGAGATGCGTACGTGTGGCGACGACGGCGATCGGATGTTCTCGTGTGGAATTGCTGGTCGTGGTTGTTTGGTAGGGTGCTACAACGCTCCTGGCTATAGTAGCGGTGTGGGTTGTTGATTCGAGGCGGGACGGTCGCGGACCTTTCCTCCTGCTACCTTGGTGGATGTATCATGTCAGTGGTATTCAAGACCAGGCATTGTTCTAGTGCTGTGACAATAACTAGGTGTCTGGTATCATCTTGAAGAACCTTAATGTGTCTGACCGAAGATGCTTCGTCGTTCCCAGTCTTCATGCAGTATGCTGTTTCCAATTTCTCGTGCTATGCTTCATCCACAAGAAGCATGTACAGTACAGAGAGCTCAAGCTGCGATGGGAAGAAGACAAAGATAAAACGGAAGGATGGCAAAGCCCTGCAGTCGCAGGAGCCGAAACCACAGAATTATATACTCTGTATCCTTCGGCAGATGCACCAGCAGCACGAGCCCGAAGATGATCAGGTTCCTTCAGCACCACACCCCACACCAAGCTTTACTTCGCATAATTACGAGTAGTCCAATTGAACCCACTTCGCCCAACAAACTATACGAGTATATCCCACTATCCCACCACCCACAATCACCAACAAAAGTTGAAACATCGGTCATCTCGCTTACCAACACCCTTCGCCCCAACAACTACCGCAGGGGAAGTTGACATTTCTACGTAGTGCCGTCTTCCATCAACTGCCGAACGCCTTCCCCCCCCTGAATCATGCACCCGTTCGTCTCCATCTCGATCCGAGAACAACCGCCGGGCCCTCCCACCTTCCCGTGGATCACCCCCCTCCCACCTCCCACATAGTCCCAAGTTCCCAACAAACATCATCGATCGCTGTGGCTGTCTTGCTGCCTACCTCGTAGTTTACCGAGAATCCCAATCCCACATTCCATCATGACTCGCGCATCTCGGTTCCAAGGGCTTCGGCTTGACTTACCGGGAACAACTCCTCACTACGAAATTCCAGACGGGATCCTAGATCGATCGCTTTCCCGCTCCAACCAATCACCAGATGCGTCGACCGGAATGTGGCTTGCCGCAACTCTAGTACCTTTCGAAGCTGAAGGTTCAAAGGCTTTTCAATAGTCTTTTTGACTAACAATAAGCGAAGGTTCAGCCCGTGTCCCTGAGATCTCGGTTAATTTGGTGAGCGGGCTAGAATGGTAAGGTATTATTGTTCCTACGCCGCAGTCATCTATCCGTGCGTTCACCTTGTCTCACTGAATGGAAACGAGCGATCGAAAAGGTTTTGCATACCGCGATGAAAGCAGTATCCCGTGCACGGTCAGCCTTTCTATTACAGAGCTTAGCTTATAGTAGCCGGCATATAAGTTAGGCGTCTCCAGCATGGGCAATTCTTCAGTCGGGAGTGCATACTGCATAGTGCAGTACTGCTCCGTACTGTACATAAATTAAATCCAAATCAACCCTAGATTAAACAATAGATAGATGAGCAGCACATCCAGCGTGCGACGATCATAATCTAAACGAATCACTCTATCTCGCACATCGAACGGGATCTCCGAAGGTCTTAGTTCTTTACCGGAAGCCCGGATTTGAGGACCACCACACACCAGCGGGAGAGAGTGTCTGCATCTTGTTCCTCCGTCCGACGACAACTCTACATTCTCCTATCCTAGATACCAACGATGACGCCCCCGAAAACACGATATCCAACCAAACTCCACCTTACGTCTCAAACCCAACCAGGCCCGATCGAAAGCAACCGATCCTAGCATTGGAATCCAGCCTGCACCTGCGTCTGCATATCGAAAATCCTCGAGCGAAGATTCCAAATATCACTATGCAGTGAGGTTGTACAATGCTGTACTGTACAAGCGGGGCTCAATCCACACGAACCCGTACCGTCCAATCTTGCTGCAGATACTGTAACAGAATGAAGGGTGACACGCCCAGGAAAAGACATCCGGATCCGCATGAGTGGGCTGTTGCCTGTCCGCTGAACCGGATCGAAGTCGGTCGAATTTCTTTTCCAAGCTTTCCAAGTTTTCTTGTCTCTTGTTCGAGTTGGTTGAACGCTCCTGGTGGCCGGCCTCTCCACTGAAGAAGTATCTAAGCCATGGTGAGCTGAGACTCGATCTTCCAACACCAATCAAGTCAGTCAGAAGGCGGCTCGTACCGCGGGAAGCTGTGAGATTGAATGTGGGAACATGTGGAGAGAGCAGGCAGATTCAGCTTCCCCCCTCCACTCAATTGCCGGGTGAACAGCTGCCGGGATCGCCGAGATGCATGTCCGCCATCCTTCCATCGATCGAACTTTCCATTGAACCTTGGATACGCAAGAGATCGGGTGTCATCGCTGCTGTCAATCCCGATGCCCGTCCCGCTGGGACGGAAAAGCTTTTACAACATGTTAACGCCTACGTCTACATTGTACGACAGCACCAGGGAAGATTGTATAACTCTGTCTCAGTTGATTCTGAGCTCCAATTGTGGCCCGCTCCAGGAAGGCCATCACATTCTGCCTGCCTATGAATACTTCGGTAATCAGAACAGAATAGGTAAAAAGAGACAGGCGAGGAGGGTTTGAGATAGTACAGTAAGATCGCAATATCACAAGCATCCAGTGCGACAAGTCAAGAGAGCAAGAGTGAAAAGAAAAAGAAATGCCGCCCCAGGCAGTTGAAGTACAGACCAAAAACAAACCCCATGGAATCAGACGCTAAACCGATGAAGAACGCCAAAGTAGAGACGTGACGCAACAACAAAAAAAAAAGCCTTTTCCCCAAAACGTAGAAAGAAGAAGTAAAGATGAAACACTAGACCGCGCAAATTTTTCCCGTGTTTGCTCCGCAGATTAAGCATTATTTCTGGATGGTAGACTTTCTCCTGCCTCGTAACATGAATCCCATGAAACCAGAACTCGAACTCTTGGCGGCTGGTTCCGCACTGTCGGCCTTAGCGCTTCGGCTGTACCGAAAACTCTTCTTCCGCCGCGCAGCCTTGGCATCCGACGCTGCGGCTTCGCGTGGGTCCAAGCTGTAGACGCTCTCCACTTCCGATCGCAGACTGCTGGCTGAGTACACGCTAGACGCCGTCGAACTGTGCATAAGCGAGGCCGCCGCTGTTGGGGGCCGAAACCCTCGGTTGCCGGGCATGCTGGATGTGCTGTAGGTGGACCCCGAGCGGTGGCGGTTGAATGTGGGTGATGAGTAGTACGGTACAGGACTGGAAGTGCGGGACGACGGCACACTGTAATCGGAGCTAGCGAAGGAGTGAGAGAGCGACACAGATCGGCTGTGAGACTCATCGGCAGCATGATTAGATGTGTGGCGGGGAGGAAAGGGCGAATAGCCCCCATGGACGGTCTGCATGGACGGGGGTCGACGGAGAAGACTGCCTTTGGGTCCCCGGTTTGCTACATGCTCGGCAGAGGTCTTTGGTCGATTGAACGCCATGGACTGCGAGCGCATATTGGTTGGCTGGGGGGTTTCGGGCACGTCTGCCAACGCTCGAGGGGCGACAAAAGGGTCGGTGTCCGCTCGCCGAGGATGCTGCCCCGCATAGCGCCCATGTAATTGCAGGCTACCACGCTTCAGATGGAAGGTGGAATCTAGTCGTTTCTCGCTCAGGAGCGGTTGCGATTGGATTGCCTGCTTGAGGGAGTACAGTCCTTTACCACTTGGGAAGCGGTCCGGTTCAGTCGTCGCTGAAATGGCTGACATGGGCTCGGGCTCCTCTACCACCGGACCATCGGTGACCGGGCTTATTAAGATCAGATTAGGCTTAGCAATGGGCTCGACAATGGTGACCTGCTCAGCCACGCAGACATCTGAGTCGTCGACCGAGTCGTCAACCGAGTAAACGGAACAAGGAGAAGAAGATCGTGAGCGACGCTGAGGTTGCAGCGATTGAGGAGGTTGATACACAGTAGGTTGCAAGAAGACTGGAGACCGCAGTGGAGAGGTGCTGCCAGGCGATGGCAGCTCGATGATCACGTCGTCATCATCGTCAAACATGTAAGTCTCCGGCACAAACGTCGTACCGCTGCTGCGTTTCACAGTATCTAGCGAGACTGGCCGGGAGGTCTTGCCTGTGGTAGCATGACTTGACAATAAGCGGGCGAAGGCGGTCTGGTCTGGTGGTGATTGAGGGGAGTTGACGTTGGAAACTTCATCCGCGCTCATGTCTGAATCGTATAGACCGGCGGTTTTGATGGGCGAAAATGCATGGTCATGCGATCCCAACTCCGATTCAGACGTCTCCTCCTCCTCTGATTCGTATTGTCGAGGAAGAAGCTGCTGGTTTAGGTAGTCCAGGTCTAGAGGGGCTGCCGTCTGATACATGGTGATGAGAAGTGAGAAGGTCGAGGAGAGAACGAGATAAAAGGAGAGAAAAGTGATAGAGCCCCCAAACCCGCCAGGTACTCAATAATAAGGAAAGATTAAGTGGATGGACTAGTGGGCCAACCCATGTACACAACAAACAACGAGTGGGAACCAGAGAAAAGAAGAGAAAGAACGTGAGAGGAAATGGTATGAAGATAAGAGAAGGCAAACGAAGCCGACAACCGACAGGAGAAGAGAATGGATGTAAATTATACCGGACAGGGACTGGACAGGGTTAGATGGGCCACACGGGTTGGTATGCTCGAAACGGAGTGGAGCTGGTGGCCCTCCGTTGAGGTTTGTTTGAACGAAGCCACCGAATGCCATCCGATCACACAACTTCCGGAGTGAACGGACCAGGAGCTCCACTAAGGGAGGAGGGGGGAGGGGAGCAAGTCAGAAGAGGGCATTGGGGATTGCAGGAAAAGCAATGCTGCATGACACGTGCGCCACCAGGGGAAGAACTAGGACGGAGTGAGTTTAGAGACCGAAGTTCTCTTCTTTTTTTTCCCTTTCTTTTTTTTTGTTCCTCCTATGTATGTGTACAAGGATCCTGCTTGATTGGCGCTAGTGATCTGTACCTCGGCCTTAGTGGCAGTCACTGTACCTTAGCCAGGTACTACTGCTGAGGAACTTTGCACCTAGAGGGACAAGCGGATGAGAATCCAGGACGCACGAAGAGAATGAAGGTGGTGCTTACGTTTTCATCCTTGCCTGACCCTCCTGCAGCCCCAGGGAGGTGTGGAAGCTCAGGGACAGTTCAGCCGACCCTTGCATAGACGGGGGTATTGTTCATCGTCATCACCACACTCCTGGCCCGGAAAAGCAATGATAACCGACGAGATTGAGCCAAATTGTGGAGGACTAGGCGCCACGAGAGGGACTATTCAATGCGCAAAAGCATGATCTGGGAATTTGGGTTCACAGCGGCCATGAGGAAGGGGAGGGAGAGAGGAGGGAAGGGAGAAGCGGAAGAAGCGCTAAAAGATTGGACGTATCAACGTGAGCTGTCGGAGATGGATGTGTGTGTGGGTGGGTGGTGGTGGTGGGGTGGTAAAGAGTGCCTGAATGCCTGAACGCCTGAACACCTGGAAATTGAGGGGGGGGAAGAGAAGCTCAAAGAGGGAAAGGAAAATCCGTGGCGCGCATCGATGGCGGCCACATCTAGATTGCTGGTTCCCTCATTTCTCAATTCACCACCACCAAATCACCAATGATGATGAGGATCGACTCATGCCAAGCCCGTATGGCCATGTGGATAGGTAACCTTACACCTTGAAGTCAAGCTAAAGCTCAGCTCAGTGAATGCATCCTTCAATCATCTACGGTACGGAGTAGTATTCCTTTCAATGGATGACTAGTTTGCTCAATTGCCTAATCCCATTTGTTGGCCTTTCTATCTGATTCGTGACCATCTCTAGTTCCTGAACCTGTTCCTGTTTGTTCGCTCCTCTCTTGTCCTGGGCTATCCTCCGCATTTTCTCAAACTAGACCACCGGCAGGATCTCTTGCAACCCTAATCGCTTACTTTACTTTCCCAGCACCTCCTCATGCGTCGGACATACGTACGCTTCACTGCGGGTTGAATAATAGCGACAAACTCTCTCCTTGTCCCTGGCCCGATCGAGCTTTGGCCCGGGTCCACCCTAACTTAAGACCTTTGGTGGGGGTGCCTGGTTGGTTTCTGTACCTAGTTTTAGCCTCGATGCCACCGCATTCGATCAGAGCATCAATCAATTTTGACTCTGAACAATGGTCTATCAAATGACACAGTGCACTGACACCACTCGATGGAGAAACCGCATTCAAAGGTGCATTGATACTACTACTTTGTACTCCCATCACTGCCACCAGGGATTTGATACATACTCTCCAGATATTTTCCTAGCAACTATCCCGTTCGTGCCGTTGAGAAACCCTGCAGAGTCAACGCCGCCGCTCCAGGACAGTGGAGCATGTTTAATTCAAACACACCAGACCCCAAAGCCGGTGAACCTCTTCCCGCTTCGACTTCCTCGCCGACTGAGGTCAGATTGCCCGTCTTCCGCTTGGGAATCTTTTTTTTTCTTTTCCTTTTTTTTTTTTTTTTTTTTCTTCATTTCCCTCACTGGAATATACGAGGATTCCAAA